>NC_134554.1:39042226-39233441 GCF_025594145.1 Primulina tabacum
CAAATTGACCTACTGCCTCTTTTAGTTACTTGAATATATCATTATCAAGAATATTGAATAAAGTTCCATTTTCATAAGCCCATCTCCCGACATATTGTTGAATTTTATGAGTTTTCTCTTTGAAAAGAGCCTCATTTATATTTTTTGGCGAAGAACTTTACTCCTACTTTAAATTACATTTTCTGTAGCAATCACCAATGCATATCTATCCATGTGCCCAAGTGGAAGAGGTTCTTTAATTTCATATATCCCTTCAATTTCAGGAGTTACTTATTCTTCTTCTAGAGAAATATTCTCCTCTGCTCTACAATTTTCTTATTCCATTATTTTGTTAATAACATGTTTACACTTGTTGAGGTATTCTTGAGATGTTTTTCGACAACCAAATATATTTCCAGGTGATAAGTGCAAGTTCTGCACTTAAATTACCCTAAGAATTGGCATGGACTATGCTAGTGTCGAGCGAATTTACGTGTTTTAGTAGTTGTTTGAGTCGATTGCAAGAAATAATGAAGCATAGGGCAGCAGCAACTGCGCCACAGTGCAAGAAGCACGACACAGCCACGCGACAGGATGAATCAAGCATGCAGAACAAAGCGCACCGCGCGCGGCCGCGAGCACTCCTCGCGCCCAAGACCAACAGAATGCATCAGAAAAAATCTCCTCGAGCTCCTGTGAGATCTCAATTCGCTGCAGCGCGAGTTAGGAGCGCCCCAGCGCCGGATGGGTTTTGCATTAAAAAAAATAAATCATCCAAATGGGCTTTTTGGTGGGCTCTCGATGATCTTGGAGGTATAAAAAAGAAAGAAGACCTGCTCGTTGAAAAAAAGGGAGCGCTATACACTGAATTTTGAGGAGAAAGAAATGTGGGAAGCGAGGGTGACTGGTGAGGAATGAAACAAATATGCATGGGACGGAGTCGCGGATTCAGATTCAATCTTCTTTCTTCAATTATTATCCGTTTCTTATATATTTATTGATGTTGAAAGACATGATTTATTGTTTTTGTTTTCCATTCATGAACTAAAAATAATTATCTAGAGGACGACGCATTTTAGTTGAATCTATATTGATGAATTTTTTATTTATATATTTGAATTTCTTCTTGATTTATTTATATTTTCCGGAATTAATTGCTTTCAATTACTTGATCAACAATTGAATTGCATATTTATTTGAGATCTATCACTCAGGGATTTTGAATAGGATCGTAGAAAATATATCGTTGGTGTTTATAGGCTTCGGATGGCCTATAATTCCATCGAACTTATTAAAAGAATTATTGTGATGTTTAAACTTTTTAATATTTAATTTTTAATAGAAATATTGAAATCAATATTAGATAATTAATTCTTATTTATTACTCGAGAAAGGGAGTAAGAATATTTGAGAATTATTGGGTATTAAACGGTTGAATTTATGAATATATGTGTCAACTTTAATTTAATATAGCGAAGATCAAGTGAAATCGCACATCTAGATTCCTCTTCTCATAAATTTTAATCGAGTTTTTGTGCTTGATCAAATTTTGATTGGTAGCTAAGAAACAAAACTCATTCTAATTTTCTAAATAAAGTTGGATTATTCTAATTATGTTAATTAATATATTTTTAAATTACACTCCTCGTGAGAACGATATCTTTGTTTAATCGAGTCCTAAAACTTGATATCGTACACTTGCGATTATGAAAATAGTGAAACACCAGGTGTATTTCCTATGCGCTCCTTGATCCTATACTCTCCCCGGACATCATTTTTCCACAGAACTTGCATTTAACTTTTTCAAGGTTCTTATGATCAATCTAACATCCCAAACTCCCATATGATGTAATTTGACTTTCTCCTAAGAAGCTCATATTCTGGTTGAGTGACGGGTGAGGTTGACGATGGATTACTTGCCATTGTTATCTATTGTTAATCACTTAATTGTGATAACCTGAAAAAATATTTGAGAATATAATCAGGTTCTTTGGATGCTATGTGATGGAGATCTTGAGCAAGACATTCTACTGCTGAATTAACAGCCGACTACCATCCTGCGTTTATAATCGCAATCAAATAAAAAAGACATTTAAAGCAAATATTCATCACCAGATTCCAATATGGAGAAGCTTATCAAATCCCAAATTTGTTCGAATGTGTTTGAACTAAACGAATTTCAGCATCCTTACAGGATATATTTCTGCATAATAACTCTTTCTATTTTCTAAATCATCCCAGCTTTTTGCTTCCTTGAAAGACAAAACAGCTTATTCTAAATCTTAGAAAAAGAAAAAAACCTCAATCTTTTTTTAACAGAAAAATACTCATCTTATTCAGAAATCACAATCAACAAAAATAAAAAATATAGAAAAAAAAGATAGCAGAAATAGAAGAATTAAGCAGAAATCAAAGCATTATTATGACATTATCAATTGCATTAAGTATCGATCTCCTGACCTTTAAGCAGAAATTGAAGTATTGATTTTTTATTTTTATAAGCAGAAATCGAAGGAAAAAAAAAGCGAGATAGAGGCGATGAAGATAAATCAAAATAAAAAATTACGTATAAGGTCTGGTTCGATTTTCTTGTATGCTCAAATGAAGATGAATATAAGAGTGGTGTGTTAGGACAATCACAAGCCAACAAATTGTTTCATATTGGACATTTAGGGTATCAGTTTACTTTCGTTTTTGTTTTAATTGGACTTTCAAAAATTAAAACCCAAAAAAAATCCAAAAACAAAACAATAGAATTCGCGGCGCCTAGCCGCATTTTAGAACACTGCAAAAATCCATAGAAAAGTTAATGAATAATCCATTCCACTCGAATAGCTATGTATAATTTCTTGTCAAGGAAGTCTTATGTGAAACAATCTAACAAATTTATATCCGTGAGATAAGTCGATCATATCCATAAACAAAGTGAAGAATAATACTTTCTCACGCTTCTATACACAAACCCGGGATTTCTTTTTTAAATTTTTTTTTACACATCTATTCTTTGTTTTTTGTTCCATTCATGTGAAACCAATAAGTTGTTATCTTCCTCTTTCTTCACTATACTTCACATTTTCTGAAAATTTTATTCTTATCTCAATTAAAATTTTCACGTATCCTCTTTAAAAAAAATCACTTTTAAGTCCCTAGTAATATTCTTCTACAACATGCTTGAATAAATTTGCAAAAGAAGTTGCAACAATTCCGTCATTTAGTGCGAAAATAGGTGCTTTTGTTATAAAGTAAAACAATAATGAATTGAAATGGAAAAAGGATTCAAAAAGGGGTACGATGGTATTATAAGAGTTTGTAGAATTAATCATTATAACTGATGTTATTTAGAAAAAAAAGGTTATAACTGATGTTAATGATACAACTTGAATCTTTTAAACTGTACGACAGTCTAAGCGTCACATGTCGACTGGGGGTCTTAGTAGGTCAATTATTGCACCCCAACCCCAACAATCATCCCCTCAATAATTTCACACCTTGCAATCCACAGGAATAAGACTAATGACATTGACTCTGATACCAATTGTAGAATCGAACGTTTATCACTAGACCAAAAGTTATAACTTTTAGCTAAGACGGAATTTTATTTGTTTATATTTGTAGCAGCATGCAACCCACACTAAGGGGGTGTTTTCAATATAGGAGATTTATTGATTTTTAATTATTTTTGTAGATTTTAAAAGTCTAGAGGTATTCAATCAAGACTTTTTGCATACTCTATAGAAGTCTGATGGTATTCAAAATAGACTTTCATGGAGTTTTAAAAAGTCAAGTGGTATTCAACATTGACTTTTAAAAACTCCATAAAAATCTAGAGGTATTCAAATTTTCAATAGACTTTTAATAATTTCATGTAATTTGTTAACATACAAACATTAAAGCCTAAGATACAACTATAAATTGTTAAAAATTATATTTGGTTCAACCCAAAAGTTTGGATTGATTTTTAAAACTTCTAACTCATACACAAGCTATTTATTTCTCTCTGTCGCTTCACATCACCTCTCTTCTTATCTTCTCTCCTCTCATCTATCTCTATCACTCTCTTAAATTTTCGAAATGTATCTCTATATTTTCATCTTTCCTTATCAAATTTTTCATTTTTTGACTGATTTTTCATTTAATAATTTTTTATTTTAATATCATAAGAAATTTTGGATTCTAGATTTGATTTTGTGATTTTTATTTTATGATTTATACAAATTAATGTAATATTCAATAATAATAAAAGATGGTCCAAAAAATGCCGCTTAATTCTTAATAATTGAATAGGCTCGCAACAACCATGATTTTTAAATTCTTTTTAACAGTTTCAATTAATGTATAAGATATGATATTTTTATACAAAATTATATCCACCTAAGTGATAAATAATATTTTTTTCACATATATATTATCAATTCAAAAACAATGTTACAGATTAATCAATTGATGTATTTTAAAAGTTTACAAACATGCATACAAACTCACACATATACATACGTAAAGATTAAATAATTTAACTTTTAAATAAGTAAATTTACTTATTAATATAAATATTGAAAAAATATTTCAAACTGGATATGTTATATATGTCAACTAATTATTAGTTCATAATATGTTATAATTAAGTATAAAATTTATAAAATTCTATAAAAAAATTCACAAAAGTCTATAAAAATCTTGCAAAAAAGTCTACATGAATCCAAGTAAATCTATTTATAAATCCTATGAGATTCTGTATAAGTCAATAAAAATCTATCAAATCCATAAAAGTCTATAATTTGAAAAAGCCATTAAAAGTCATCAAAAGTCTAAATTGAATACACCCCAATAAATGTGAGTTTACACGAGGGGTTGCACTTATTTGGGTCCAATGGAACAAGCTTTCGTGGTGGGACGTGCCTCACTGTTGTACTGTCTCGTTTCAAATTCGAGATCAATCATATAATTTCACTATTGATAATTTGTCTCTATCATAGACAGTCTTACTTATTAAAATATGGTGCCCATGTTTTATAGCTCATCTAGTCAACCAAATCAAATGGCTTAATATCAATAGTTTTACATACGAGAACTTTTCAAAAGATCACTCATCCTAGACTCTTAACCATGCACATTTAATCTACGTAATTCTTTTTTAAAAATTTTATCATTTTAAAAATAGATTTCTTTGTGGCATATTTGACGTACGAATAAATAATTCCTTTTAAAATATTAATTTGTCATGTTAAATTCATTTCATTATTGATTTGAAAATTTTCTCCGAATCTCAATTAAAGCATCGACAACGAAGAAAGTGAAACTCATATGCAATCCCCAAACGAGGGTGACACTTCTCTTTGTAGTCACTCTCTTCCTCTTTCTTACCAAAACTGCACAAAGAAAAAGGGCTTGATTCTACTACAAAACTTTAGATTGGATTCGGATCGAAGGATTTAATTTCAAATTCACATGTCAAATTCATTATATCCATTTGGCTCAAAATTAAAATGAAGGATTTGAAATCTCTTGTATCGCTTAGATATGTATTTTTTGCTTCAATTTCAAATTCATTCGCATATCTAGTCATTTGTAATCCATGTATGTCAAATATTCGAAATCCAATCGCAGCCTTAATATTTATCCATTGAAAGCTCACACTTGCATTTTATAAAAGACACCCTCTTGAATCTTGATCCATAGGTATTTTGGAGAATTGTCATGTGTGCAAAATAATGGATAAAGTATAAATTTGCGTTCGATAATTTAATGTTTACAATCCAGACTAGGTGAAATAAAAATATTATATTAAAAAATATATATAGGAAACAATTAAAAGAAATTTTAAAGATATTGAATTATTTAAAATAATTACTAATGTTTCTTCTTTAAAACAACACTGGATTATTTTAAGAGATACGGTTCAATAAAAAAATATAAAAATAAGTATTAAGTATTATATGTATTGTCTGGGTATATAGATGATGACATTACAGGAGACTTTTATGAGATGACTTCACGATTATATATTATTGAGATGTGTTGATCAGGTCCATAACTATATTAAAAAATAATATTTTTGACATAAAAAAGTAATATTTTTCATATATTGGGTCGGGTCAGATATCATTTTCACAAAATTGACCCGAAAGACAATCTCATATATGTTTTTTTACAAAACTTTTCTCATTCTCAAAAATAAAATCTATTAGTAATTACACTTGTGTTAAAAAAAATCATTTTTTAAATTGAAACTTTAAATACATTATATAAGGAGAAATTACATACTTATACGTTTTTCGTTATATTATCGATCTCCACTAACTTGCACTTTATTTTTCAATTTAGTCATTTTTTTGGGAATGTTGACGTGATATTTGACATTTTAGCAATGTTTGTCCCCACATCAGCATTTCCAAAATATTCTAATCATTTTCTGATGTTATATTAGCGTTAGGATGAAAAATGACTAAAATCAAAAAAATTGAATTAATTAATTAAAACCATCATTGATCGAAAATAAAAAAAATATAAACATATAAATTGCAGGGCAAAAAATACAATTTTCACTTTCCCAACTCTAAAAACAAAGGTATAGTAAATTAAATAAAAATATATCCCACATAATTCAAAAATTGCAATTATATAATATAATATAATATAAGCAATGCGTGTAAACGAATAATCCAAGTACTGTAATTATCTAGAATCGAGATTCCAAATCAATTCACTGAGATTTTGGAACCTTGATTCCGTAGTTGAACATGGCGGTCTGGTTCTCAATCTTCGTCTCTCTGTGCATCGCCGCCATTTTCAGCTTCCTTTTCAATCCGTCAAAGAAAAAGTTGCCGCCGGGACCACCGAGTTTGCCTCTCATCGGCAATTTGATATGGCTCCGCCGCTCTGTGTTCGAGTTGGAATCCGTCCTCCGCCGCCTCAAAACTCGATACGGTCCTCTCATTACGGTGACAATCGGTCCTCGCAAGCTCATATTCGTCGCCGGCCATTCCTTGGCCCACATCGCCCTCATCCAGCAAGGCGCCGTCTTCTCCGACCGTCCGCCTCCCCTGTCCACTAGCAAGATTTTGAACAGAACCCAGAAGTCGATTAACTCCGCCGCGTACGGCTCCACGTGGCGTCTCCTACGTCGCAATTTAACCCACGAGATCCTCAACCCAACTCGGGTTAAATGCTACTCAAGCTCCCGCCGATGGGTTCTTTCCATTCTAATCAATCGTCTCCTGGATGCGTCGAAATCGGAATCCTCTACGAAGGTAATCGATCATTTCCAGTACGCCATGTTCTGCCTGCTGGCGCTCATGTGCTTTGGAGACAAGCTCCAGGAGACGCAAATCAAGGAAATTGAATCGGTGCAACGAGGATTACTTCTGGGTTTCCGCCGATTTTACGTGCTCAATCTGCTGCCTCGACTGGGGAAAATTCTGTTCTGTAAACGGTGGAAGGAATTCATTCGACTGCGGCTGGAACAGGAGAACGTGTTTGTTCCCCTTATCAGGTCCCGCTTCCAAGCCAAACATCAACAAAGGGAATCTAATCAGCAAGAAGACGATGAAGCACTGTTAGCATATGTGGACACTCTGGTAGATTTGCAACTTCCCGAAGAAAACAGGAAACTGGATGAATCGGAAATGGTGAGTCTATGCAGCGAATTTCTCGCCGCGGGCACCGACACCACAGCCACCGCATTGGAATGGATAATGGCTAATCTTGTCAAATACCCCCACATCCAAGCCAAACTTCACAACGAGATAATCAGCGTCGTGGGAGACTCGAGAAGCAGCCAGCAACAGATGATTGAGGAAGAGGACTCGCAGAAAATGCCATACCTGAAAGCAGTGGTATTAGAAGCCTTGCGGCGGCACCCACCGAGCCACTTGGTTTTGCCACACAAGGTGACACACGACGTCGAATTAGACGGCTACTTGATCCCTCGTAGCGCCACGGTGAATTTCTTGGTGGCGGAAATGGGTTGGGACCCGAAGGTGTGGGAGGATCCGATGGAATTCAAGCCGGAGAGATTCTTGCCCACAAGTTCTGGAGAGGCTTTCGATATAACAGGGAGCAGAGAGATCAAGATGATGCCATTTGGTGCTGGAAGGAGGATTTGTCCAGGCTCTGCATTGGCTCTTCTTCATTTGGAGTACTTTGTGGCCAATTTGATCTGGAATTTCGAGTGGCTTCCTGTCGAAGGTGATGATGTAGATCTTTCCGAGAAGCAAGAGTTCACCACTGTCATGAAGAATCGGCTGTGTGTCCGAATCTCTCCCAGAAGCTGAATCTTTCCGGTTTGTTGTTGTGCTGTGTGTTTGTGTTATTAGTTCAAAAAAGAGCAGTGGAATTGAAGCAGCTTGCTTGTGTATAAACCAGAATGGAGTGATTTAAAGTTTTATAAATTGTACACAAGATCAAGATACTCAATTTAAATGTTTGTTCCCGTCTCAAATGTATAAGCTAAATATAAAAATTGGGTTGAAACAACCCAATAAAAAGAAAGATTAAATAATTGGGTCTCAGCATTCAAAGGCATGTAAAAAACATAGCCAGCCACCTATATTCCTTCAAAAATCTTCTTCTCCACGCCATCAGTACTCTACTCTACCTCAGAGAGTCGGGTAAATCTATGAATTTTGAACTATCTAATTGTGAGGATCAACTCGAACTGCTCTTACAACCGGCCCGAGTGGATGACCGATCAGTGAGTATCGGCCTCAACCTCATTACTTGTCTAATGTAACAGGACGAGAAACGTACCCATAAAAAATCTCAGCATCCTTAATGCAAGAAGCATGCATTGGGATTTATCTCGTATACAAGAAATAAGAATGTTCCCGACCTTATTTTCACTTGCACTTTCTCCTACTTGTTTCCTCATAATAACAGTCCCTAACATGAGCAAACTATCTTGTGCCTGTCGAATTTAATTCGGTTCAATCTGGAAAGGACTGAATTGAATCCGGTATCAATTTTGAAACTTTTGATTACTTTGTTTCATAAATAATGTTAGTATACGTAATTGTTTGGAAAAAATAAATCAACAATTGAGTCCAAATCTATACTATTTTGTTAAGTTTGAGGCACTTAGAGTAACTAATTTTGGTATCACGGTTTGTTTTAATAAATATATTTATTAATAAAATGTTAAAATTTTAATGTAAGTTATATGTAGTGATAGAGTGTCAGTGTTTCTTGAGGTTTAGGTTATATGTTCAATTCTTATTGATGTCATTTTTATTATTATTTTATTTTTCAATTTATTTTTTTAATTTATATATCAAAATTACAATGTAGTCTCTCACTATTTCTTATAATTATATTTTGATCATCATTCAAATATAAATCAAATAAATTATAAAAAATATTATACAAGCACGCAACGCGTGCGTCGGTACACTAGTATTTTATAATCCAAGAATGATATTTTCATTACAAATGGGTCAATGAACAAGATTGGTGACTCTACTTGATTTTTTTATATATCACACACTGTTTGATGCAAACGACAAACACCTGAAAGCCAGATGTACAGACTTCCCCATATCACATTATATGCAAAAATTTGGAACACACACAGATAGAAACAAACAACAAACATAACACATAAAGAGATACATAAAAATCATAATATGTTTTTTTTTATCAAATCAATAATGATTCAAGAAAGGAATCATACTTATGAGATTCGAAGAACCCTCGACTTCTCTTTAGAGAGGAGAAAAGCGTCATCTTTGAATGAGGGAGAGAGATATATGAGTAAGAAATATATTTTATTCAATTAAAAGTCTACCAAAATCTCTAGGATGGGTAGAAGATAATTTTTGAGTTTTTATAGCTGTACCTAGAATTTTAGGGTTTGTACATGAAGAATTATATTAGAATCATTGTAAATCTATGGAAATATTGGATATCTATAAATTTTTATAGATTTTTAAAAAGTCAAGTTTGAATAACACTGGACTTTTTAAGATTATATAAAATTCTAATTTAAATACCATTAAATTTTATAGAATTTATAAAAATCTATGTTCAATACTCTAAAATTTTAAACGGTACAAAAATCAATAAAAATAATTAAATATCCAAGACCCTAATTTTTTTTCTTTACCTTTTTATAAACTAGAATTCTATAGACTCATTAACAGTCTCCTCCTCGATCGATCGTGTGTGATTTCATTTTCCTTTGATTCTCTCTCCTTTGATTGACTCAAACCCTAATCGTATCCATTTCGAGGCGCCTCTTCCTGAAATGGACTCGCTCGCCTTTAATGATGCTGTAAACCAATTGTAGGTATCTTGTGGAGTTCATATTCCTGCCGATAGCCGTGCTGTTGCTCAGAAAATTTTTCAAGGTTTTGTATCCCTCTGCCTCTATATATATCATCTTATTTAGTTTTCGTACTGTCTTTTCCCTCAATCGCATTCTTTGAGTATCATATGTAGTTTAAATATGTCCAAACACTACGGTTATTGATTATGATTCCCGATCCCTCTTTATGAAAATATTTCTTCAATGGTCCATGTCTCGCGATCTGCTTGGTTATCTAGTAATTTTTCCTACTATTATTCGGAAGGTTGATTTGAGAAAAAATTAGTTATTAGAAATTTCGTTTAAGTTTTTTTTATCTATTCATTTATAAATGATAAATCTAATATCAACTTGTAGCAAATTTATAGAAGAATGATAAAAGTACTCGATTATTTTTATCAATTCTTTTATTTGAAAAAAAAATTAATTTTGAAAGTACATTTAAAATAGACTAAAAATAGTTTTAAAACGTTCATTTTGATTCTAAGTAGAACTTGTTGTATATTGCAAGAGTTACTTATTAATTTAAATAATATGTAAGAATTTTGTTAAATTTATTTTTTGAAAACTAACTCCACTATTTCAAATACAATAGGGAGGATTAGTTTTTTTTTTTTTTTTTTTTAAAAGAAGTTTTTACCAAAATCATTTCGCTATCTAGCTTTATATTAATATCTCATATTCGATTTATTATATTAAGTTCAAGTCCAATTTCTTGGGCATAACTTCATTAAATATATAACAAAATGATTTTTTTTCGCTATGTATATATTGATAATTTATTATATTAAGTTCAAGATCACCCTAACTGAAACGTCTGTTATTCGTTTTCTTAAAACGTGCTAGAATTTTTTTTTTAAAACCTCACTTAGCATCGGCCGAACCATAAAATATTTTTGACATTATTTTAAAAATAAACATCCAACTGCCATTTAAAAAATCCAAAGGAAAATATTTTAAAGCATAAAATCGTCAAACATTTTACCAACCTAAAAACATTATTCGAAAAGTATAGCCCATACTATAACCTTTCAAAAATCTCTCATAACATAAATAAAAGACGTAAAAAATATCTTTAACATTACTTAAAATCATAAATCATAACTAGTGCGGAAAACTAGCGTCGGTCCTCGGGTTATGTGCACCTTCAGTCCAGCAAAGTCAACCATCAAGACCTCCATTATCATATTCATAATCAATATAACCTGCATCAATCACACCTAGTGAGTCTAAAGACTCAACACGTCATATTCTTGATAACGAGTAATACGTAATACAGTTAACATATAACAGTGAAATATACTTGTACTTAAAATATCGTTTTCATGAAGATGCATAAACATAAATATTTTCGTAAACATTTTCATGACGCATAAAACCTTTAAATAAAAACATTTTCATAATCTTATGCGTAAACATTTTCATATAAACATAAACATATTCATATTCGTATCCATATTCATATCAACATATTCATATCATCATATTCATATTCATGTTCATATTCGTATTCATATTCATGTTCGTGTTCATATTCGTGTTTGTTGAATTCAGATCGTTGATTGTGACTCGTATTCTTAAACGTATTGGGCGATGGATCCATCTAAAAAAAACCACAGTACTGGGCGGCGGGGACACCAGCAACACTCTCACCGGTCAACTGGGCCTTGGCCTACGTATTAACATATTCGTATTCATATCACGTATTCGTATTCATATCCGTATCCAAGGAAACACGATCGTCGGGCTCCCACTGGGACCATAACCCTCACGATATTTCCAACATGTAATAGTCACAATATCTTCACGTCCTTCAACATGTTATCATCACTTAATAAAAACATTCATATAATATTATTTTTATTTTGAAACCAAGCATGCAACATGTTTTTTAAATGTCCATATTTAAATCATAAAAATCATAGACATTTAAAAATCATAACTTAACATATTAAAAATCATAAACGTCTATGAACAGTTTTAAAATAAATATTTTAATTTTCTAAATGTTTAAAATAAACATTTAGATCATAAACATTTAAAATAAACGTTTTAGCATATTAAATCATAAAACATTAAACATATTAACGTCTTAAAAATTCATAAACATTTAAAGTTGACATATTAACATATAAACATCCATAATCATTGTAAATAATCATGTTAACATATAAAACAGCATTCTGGACACTGCCATGATGTTTACTAATTTCTAGGTATAAAAAGACCGTTTTACCTCTGAACTTATAATTTCTCGTTTTAGACATTTTCTTAATTTCATTGACTATAACATGTCCCAAATAAATATTTAAGCCTACATGAATTTTCTCATATTTTTATTTAGCTTAAATCGAGAACTTTTAAATTAATCTTTAAATGTGACGTATTAATGCGTTTTAATCCCGAATTAAACCAAACCTTAATATAAAATTCCCAAATTGAAATCTTAGACTTCTAATAATTATTAAACTTAAATATAATTTTTCATAATTTTATTAAACTTAAATCTAGGTGTTTTCCTATTCGTTTTTAAACTTAGACGTACTTCCTAGTTTTGACTCGTATGGACTCGAAACTTAATCAAACTTTACCAAACTTGAACCAAAGCTTAATAACACCTAACTAACCCATATACAACCAAATTCCAGCCCATTAACTCCCTTGAATATGCCTAGGAAGCTACTGAATTTTTCTGCACAAGAGTCCTAGTCCTAATATGATTCGAACCTTGGCTAGCTTCGCCTCCAACCCTTAACCACCATGTCCAGCCTCTACCCATACCTCCTATGCAGCTCAATCAAGTCTAGTGGACCCTCCCTAACCGCATCTAGCGGTCGTGACCCTCAAATACTTCTAGTCGAAGAGTCCTTTCCCTTAAGGAGTCTATTTTCGTTTTTATTCTTTCTCAATTTTTTTTAGCCTTTAAACATACACCTAGGGACCCTTAAAGATGTGGAAAACATCCCTTCAAGTACCCCTACCATGGCAGCCCCTTTGTGCATCATTATGAAGAGTTTTAAAAAAGAAAAACTCTTGTTTTGTGCATGTATAACCATAAAAACGAAAATATAAAAGTTGTATCATGTTTTTCATGCAATCATGTATCAAACAAATAATATGGTGTGAAAGATGAGAAAAAGGAGATTAAGGCGTGCCTTTGCGTTTTAAACGCACGAATAAACGTTGACAATGAAGAACGATGACGCGGAGGACCAAGGCTTGCCAACCCTTGAAGCTTACGATTTTTTCTTCAATTGATATGTGTGTGCATGGTTTCGTGTATTTGGAGGAATTTTGGGAAGAAAATTCAGAAAGTGGCGTGTGATTGTGTGAGGTTAAGGGTAGGTTTTAATATATTATATACTAATTAATTTACTAATCAAGGCTTAGGCCTAATAAGCCTACCAATTAGGCCCAATAGTATTAATTAGGATTTAATTAAAATTTTAAAATAGTTTTGTTAAAAATGAGTTTGTGAATTTATTAGTCGGGTTGCCAAAAAGCTCGTATTTTATTTGAAAAACCAATACCGATAAAATTTACGTCACGGCGTATAAAATCACCTCAAAACCTCTTATTTTCAAAAATAATAAAAAGCATCCCCCTTAACTTAAATAATTAAAAACAATTATTTAATAAAAACATTTTCTATTTTCAGCCATCGGTCTCCGTTCCTCGATCGCAACTCGAATAACCTTTAAAAATATATTTTAATGCAACTATGCACAACAATATATTTTAAACATGTAAATATGCATAACATAATTAATTAATGTAATTAAAATATTTAATTAAATACAAGAGAATTTAATAACTTGCGTGCATGTGGTTCGCGTGGACTTTTAAATTTTCGGGGCGTTACACTAACTGTGGGAACCCGAATTTAATTATTCAGTATTTGGCAAGAATTAGAAATAATTATTTTAAAGTGCTAAATTAAAATAATTACGCCAAATAATTATACTTGTGTGTTAAAAATATGTATTAGAAAATATCGGAATTATAGACGATATTAAAATGCATATCGGAATTTAATAGCACGCGAGAGTTGTAATTTTTGGATCGGGTCACATTCTATCATTTGGGCTTAATCATTAAATTCATGTATATAGATATGTTTTTAGTAGGAAGCCCATTTCTCCCAAGCCCAATCCATTTCCTCCTTTAACCTTCTCGTTTTTTCTCATTTCTTCTCTTGGCATCTAATCTGTTTTCTTTTCCAGCCTTCATTCTTGTGTATTTTGTGTACTTTAGGGCTTGATGATCTCATTTCCAACTCTATTTCAGTTCAAAGGAAGCTTTTGAAGGTAATCCCTAAGCTTAGGTTTTCAATTTTGTCCATGGAAGAAGTTGGTTGCTGTTTTTTCGAGTTGCAGGTTTTTGGGTTCTGTTTTTTGGGTTTTTGGTGTGTTGTGCTCTAAGATTCTTGACTTGTGGTTCATAAAGAACTTATATCTCTATGTCTAAGCTTTCTGTAGCCACTGACGAAATGGAATTCCAATTAAAAACGGATTTGATATGATTTTTTTTACCAAACTGTGTCAAAATGGAAGGCTGTGTTGGAGCTGTGCAGATTAGCTTCTGTAATTCAAGTTTATGACATTTATGCTCTCGGATTTTGGACTTGTGATTCAAAAGAGAGTTGTAGATCTATGCGTTGTATTCGTATTGATATAAGATTCGTTAAAATCCATTAAGAATTGAGGTCGTTATGCTGATTTTTCCGGAACTGCTCAGTACAGACTTCTGTCCGCGAAATGTGCATGTAGTAGCGCCTTCTTGTTAATTATGGGATTATTCTGTTAGGATTCTGGAAATGGTTTCTTCTAGGAAAACTTAGATATTTGAGTTGTCTTTCATCTCCAATTGACGGATATTGATTTGAGTCAATGATGAGTTAGATATGAATTTTATACTTCTAAGTGTCGAAATTAAATCTGTCACAGACCTTGCATCTCATGGTTGCTGGTTTTGGGCGTTTTTCAGTGTCGAGATGATTGAATTTCATGTTGAAGTCTTCTGATGAAATATGGCATTTTGAGTTAGGATTCCAGCCATGTATGATAAGTATGTTTGGTTAAGTTTTGGTTGAGTTATGACCTTACAACCGAGCTTAGGTCCAAGCTGGAATTAGTAAAATTGTTTTTGGCTAAGAGTTGAATATTTATTTGATGGTAATTAATTATTTGCCACAGGTTTTAGTAGCCAGGAAGCACCGAGGAGTTTATAAACTATTGTGAGGTACGGATTGATCGATTCCTTACAGCGTCTATAACGACGTGTAATTAAATTGATGTGATTTTATGAAAACTATGTGTTTATGTGCTGTTTGGATGTATTTCAAGATTATTCCTCAAAATTTTTTAAATAAATCTGAATTTTTAAATATTTTGGAATAATCTATGGATTTATATGCATTGTTGAGCACGCATTCATATCGAGCCATGACTCCGTTGTTTCTGAGATCTCTGTTTACTCTTGGATGAGTTATTTAGACATCAGAGCCGAGGGCGTTTAAGCGTCACACCTCTGATGACTAGCGGAAGGGCCGAGCAGTTCTGCAGACTGACACCCCTGACGCAGATGTGCAGGGCCGAGGGCGTATTTGACACGTCACACCCCTGGCACATGTGGCCACAGTTGTTGCTTTCGTTTCTTTGGATCCAGTTTGATACCCGAGATTATTGATACCCTACATGCATTGCATTGCATTGATTTTATTACATGTCATTTATTTATGCTGTAATTTATTTGATCTTCGTACTGGGGTTTGACCCCTGTCCCTTGGGGCTGCTGTGGTTTGTTTTGTGATTCCATAGCAGGTTATACAGGTGGTTCTGATGCAGCTGGCGGAGCGTCTGCCAGTGGAGCCCAGTGAGTCGGTTTGAGTTGGGAGTCCCCAGATATACTATTTTATTGAGTCATTTGCCGAGGAGATGCCTCGTGTATTTGTATGGTTGTATTTTGAGTGTTGGATATTATTTGGTGTGATCGATCCTAGCTGGCTCTATGTGCAATTGGTATTCTGTTTGTTTTATTGGACTCTATTTTCG
Source organism: Primulina tabacum (assembly GCF_025594145.1). NCBI lineage: Eukaryota > Viridiplantae > Streptophyta > Magnoliopsida > Lamiales > Gesneriaceae > Primulina > Primulina tabacum. The sequence goes on from NC_134554.1 coordinate 39,058,556, forward strand.
AGTATAAATGTTTTGTTGTGTTGTTTTGGAATTTTTGGTATGTCCTATTTACGGGGATGTCATGCCGAAATTTCTGTAGGCCCAAAATGGAAAATTTTTACTCGTTTTCGCTGTTTACTGCTAATAAATCATGTTTTTTGATAATTAAAAATTAATCAGGAGCACGGGCCCTCACAGTTGGTATCAGAGCGTAACTGGGGTATGCTCGTATTAGAGTTTAGGACACTCGAGTTTAGACACAAATAAATTGATTGCGTATTTGATTTACTACTTGCTCTTTATTTGATTTGCATGCTATGATTATTTAACTTAGCTGAGATAGAGCTAGTTGTGAAGTAAGTTTGACGCTTCGTTTATTTGTACCTAGTGGAGTAAGTTTTAAATTTCCTTGAAACCCTTCAGTGCTTACTATTATTTTTTCTGCTTGTGGATTAATCCTTGTGTCTTACTATTATTTTTTCTGCTTGTGGATTAATCCTTGTGTCTTACTATTATTTTTTCTGCTTGTGGATTAATCCTTGTGTCTTGTAGAATGGCACCGGGAGGAAGAGGCAGAAAAGGAAAAGAAGTTATCCAAGAGTCTGAAGCTCAGAACATAGGGAATACTGAGGGTATTGACAGAGGTAGACGTGGCCGCCCTAGAGGAAGGGCAAATCAAAATGTGAATATAGAGGTAGAAGTAGAGCAGGAGCCACCAATTCGTCCGGAAAGGCAGGTTGCAAGAAATGTTGAAGTGGATCGCGAAGTTCAGCAGCTGACCCAAAGAATGAGAGAAATGGAGTTAGTGATTGCTAAATTCCAAGATATGCGTCCTCCAAAATTCTTTGGAAATGAAGGTGGTGAAAAAGCAACGGCATGGCTGAAGAGTATGAATTATTTATTTAATTTGGTGGAGTACACTCCAGAACTGAGACTCAAGTTAGCTGTTTACCAACTCAAAGATCGAGCACAACTGTGGTGGGAAGCCACAGAGGAAGCAATCCAAGAATCTGGTCTGATAATTTCATGGGAGGTATTCCGTACTCATTTTATTCAAGAATAATCGCCTCCATCTTATTATTCTGCTAAGGAAGCCGAGTTCAATCAGTTAGTTCAGGGAAATATGTCAGTGGGAGAGTACGTGATGCAAACGTGGTTGATCATGCACCAAAGAAAACATGGGAGTCGTTGGAGTGCCCGAAGGACCTATAACGAGGGGACGTAGCAAGAAGTTTAAAGAAGCACTTCAAGGACTCATGATGAACTACCAATGAGGATCTACAAATTGGGTGACTAAATTAGAGGAGGTTGGGAATCATGAGAATAATATTGGAGGTTTTTGGAATGTTATTCAAGTGCAATTGCCGAAGATCCAGCGCACCCACGCTAAAACAGGGACCGCACCCGCGGTCCAATGGCCGAAGGACCAGCGCACCCGCGCTAATAAAGGGACCGCACCCGCGGTCCATGATAATCGAATTTCCCGAAGCTGCACCGCACCCGCGGTCGGAACATCAGCGCACCCGCGGACTTCACTGCCGTGTCAAACTTGCTAGACAACTTTCTTTATGACTTTTTGCACTACTTTTTATTATTTTATTGTATTTATATGCATTGTATCAACTAAAAACGTGATCATTCAGAAGTTTAAATATTATTGGAGATTTTCTCTCAATATTCAAGGTTATTTTAGCTTTGGTTCATAACAAAATCAAACTTATCAAAGATTGCATCTTTGTGGCGTTTGTCGATTGTTTTTCGCTCGGATTGTCAAAACAAGATTTTTGAAGGTTCGTTTGAAATTCAATTGTTTTATCGTTGATATTTGTTGCTAAGTTTTAATCGCTTAGAGGTGAATATCACAAATCGTTACTTGTTTCAAAAGATCGGGACAACATAATCGATCCTTGTTTGTTATTGAACTGAGGGTGCGATTTCGATATTCGTGCTTGCTTTTCATTCGTACGAGGTTTCGTATCATTTGGTACCAGAGCTTTGGCTCATTGAATTCAAGTAAGTATCTTGTTCTTAATTTTCAGATCTGTCTAAAATTTTGTTCTGTTATTAGATCTGTGGTATCCTTTCGTTTCTTTTGTCAAATCTTTCTATATATATATATATATATATATAAGAAAAGAAAAATATAAATTTCATTCTGTTATCAGATCTGTGTTATTCCTTCGATGTGACCGACTGCATTAGCACTTGTTGAATTGGTCTTCTGTAAGTGCACTTCGGAGTAGTTCAAATAGTTTTAATAACTGAAAAAACTTATCCGGGGCAACTCCGCCTTTTCTTTTCAACTAGTGAAAATAGGCCCTGATCGACAGTGCGCGAGGAAGGAATGACAGATCAAGGTGTGTTCCTCTCGGCGTAACCGGTCTTCTCTCTTACCTGTCCTATCTACATCTACAATAAAATAAGAAATAGCCGGCTTTGATTTTCATCGATCTTGGCGTGGGCGTCTTGCTTTGTCTTGATTACAGAAGAGACATCCCAGGCCCCCTACTCTTTCTAAAGATAACTGCCATTTAGCATTGAAACTAAAGAGGGAAAAGATGCCCGACAGTATGGAGTACTGACCACACCGAGGGACAGGCCCTGAAGCGAAGGACGGGAACGAGCGGAATCAATGCTGCCTCGAAGAGGAGGGAGAACCCTATGCCAATGCAAGACCTGGATTTTCTTCCTGAAATCACTCGATCTCTTGGATGGGAAAGAGCCTGCCCCTAGACATTGAGCACCTCATCAGGGTGCAAATCCAAATCCTGTCTATAATACGAACCCGCGTAACAATCGAAATAATCAAGAGCGAAGGCAGGTCCAAAACGATCCAATTCCCTATGACCTATAGTGAACTCCTGCCACAGTTAATTCAAAACCATCAAATAGCTCCTGTGCTGCTAGAACCGTTCCATATTCCAAAGTGGTATGATCCGAATGCTAGATGTGATTACCATGCTGGGGCAATAGGGGTTTCTGTTTTCAGATATGTGTAATCCTTTGTTCTGTTTTCAAATCTGTGTTATTCTAGTGTTATTGGCTTTGTGTAATCCAAGTGAGACAGTTGCAAGTGTCACGAGTTGAATCTTGATAGTTTGGTATACAAATATAAAGATTGATCACATCTTTGAGAGAACTATCACATTCGAGTGAAAATATTTGAGTGCGAGAGTTATTTCTTTGGAGTGATTGTGAGAATTTGGGTGAGGAACATCTTTTATTTCTACTAACATTTTCTTGCAGGTACAAAATCTGAAAGTAAAATGGAGAGGGAAGTAGGAGAAAGTTCGAACCAGGGGTTGTCTAAGGTTCAAATGGAGGCGTTATTTGGGCATTTTAGTAGAATGATGAGAGCCGAGTTGGATCCTTTATATGAGAGGTTGGATAGGCTTGAAGTTAGCACTAGTGAAAATAAATCTAAACCTAAAGGTTAGGGTACAGTCGAAGAAGAAGAGGATGATTATGAATTAGGAGTAGAAGAGGAGAGTCAAAACGAGAACGGGGGTAGGAGCGGAAGAGGTAGAGGATTTGGTAGGAGAAGAAGAGAAGCCTTACGGGGTAGGTACGATGATGCGAATAAGGAAGATAATAACATAGGTAGCATTAAGATGAAAATTCCGTCGTTCCATGGTAAGTCGGATCCAGAGGCTTATTTAGAATGGGAAAAGCGAGTTGAATTTGTGTTTGATTGTCACCATTATTCTGAACTCAAAAAGGTTAGGTTGGCCGTGGTTGAGTTTGTTGATTATGCACTTATTTGGTGGGATCAATTAGTAACCACTAAGAGAAGATGCAATGAGAGGCCTATAGAAACTTGGGCTGAGATGAAGAGCGTAATGAGGAAGAGGTTTGTACCAAATCACTACTATAGAGAAATGTTTAAGAAGTTACAAACTTTGAGACATGGTGTGAAAAGTGTTGAGAACTACTATAAAGAGTTGGAAGTAGTCATGATTAGAACAAATATAGATGAGGATAGTGAGGCTACTATGGCTCGTTTTCTGTGTGGTTTGAACAGGGAAATTTAAGACCAAGTGGAGCTTAGACATTACTTGGATCTAGATGAAATGGTGCAGATGGCGATAAAAGTGGAGCAACAACTCAAGAGGAGAGGAGTTGGCCGTACCACACAATATGGGAATACATCAACACCTTGGCGTTCCAACGTTGTTAAACGTGAAGAAAGCAAGGTAGTGGTCAAACCCAAAGTTGACATTAAACAGGAGGCGCCTAAGCAGGGAGTGCAAGGTAAACCTGAAACTCCTATTAATCGTTTTAGAGATATTAAATGTTTTAGGTGTCAAGGAGTTGGTCATATTGCTAGCCAATGTCCCAATAAAAGGGTGATGGTGTTGAATAATTATGGGGAGTATGAATCTCATAGTGAGGGAAATGATGGAGAGGATGAAGATGAGATGCCTGCATTAGAGGATCCTGATGAGGGATATGAGGCAGTTGTGGGTGAAGCATTAGTGACTAGACGTATAATGAGTACCCAAGTCAAGGAAGAAGAAACTAACCAAAGGGAAAACTTATTCCATACTAGGTGTTTTGTCAATGGCAAGGTTTGCAATCTTATTATAGATGGAGGAAGTTGTACCAATGTTGTTAGTTTTGAGATGGTTGAAAAATTGAGCTTGCCTACTTTGAAACATCCTCAACCATATAGGCTACAGTGGTTGAATGACTGTGCTGAAGTGAAAGTGAACAAACAAGTCTTGGTTGCGTTTTTGATTGGGAAGTATATTGATGAAGTGTTATGTGATGTGGTGCCAATGCATGCTTGTCATATTTTGTTAGGGAGACCATGGCAATATGATAGGCAAGTGACACATGATGGGTTTAAAAATAGATATTCTTTTGTACTCAAGAAAGAACCCATTGTTTTACTTCCTTTGTCCCCAAAACAAATCATGGAAGACCAACGACAAAAGAAAAAAAAGAGATGAGGCCGAAAGAAAGAGTGAAAAGAAAAGTGAGGTGGTCTTAAACAAACAAGAAAAAGATATGGTCAAAAAAATAAGTGATAAAAAAAATGATGAGATGACCATAGAGATAAAAAAAGAGGGAAAAGAAAATGAGAGTAATGAGGTCAAAAAGAAAACATATATAGCCAAAAGAGTGATATGAAACAATTGTTGCATACACATGATACACTTGTGTTGATTCTTTACAAAGAGATTCTCTTTAACACAAGTGATATAGCCGGAAATCTTCCGAGCATTGTTGTTTCCCTTTTGCAGGAGTTTGATGATATATTTCCGGAAGAGCTACCTCAAGGAATACCACCATTGAGGGGGATTGAGCACCAAATTGATTTTGTGCCCGGAAGTGCATTGCCAAATCGTCCAGCTTATAGAAGCAATCCGAATGAGACTAAGGATCTTCAGCGACAGGTAAGTGAATTGTTAGATATGGGTTTTGTGCGTGAGTCCATGTCTCCTTGTGCTGTACCTGTTTTATTAGTTCCTAAGAAAGATGGATCATGGCGAATGTGTGTAGATTGTAGGGCAATCAATAATATAACCATCAAGTATAGGCATCCCATACCTAGACTAGATGATATGTTAGATGAGTTGCATGGTGCATGTATTTTTAGTAAGATTGATTTAAAAAGTGGTTATCACCAAATTAGAATGAGGGAATGTGATGAGTGGAAAACGGCATTTAAAACCAAATATGGGTTATATGAGTGGATGGTCATGCCTTTTGGCTTAACTAATGCTCCTAGTACCTTTATGAGGTTGATGAATCATGTTTTGCGTGCTTACATAGGGAAATTTGTTGTGGTTTATTTTGATGATATTCTTGTGTATAGCAAAGATTTAGAAGAGCATGTTGAGCATTTGAGACTTGTACTGACAACACTTAGGGCTGAACATTTATATGCTAATCTTAAGAAATGTGATTTTTGTACAAGCAAACTTGTCTTTCTTGGTTTTGTGGTAAGTTCACAGGGGATACAAGTGGATGAGGACAAGGTAAGTGCTATTCGAGATTGGCCAACGCCTGTTAATGTTAGTCAAGTTCGAAGCTTTCATGGTCTTGCGAGCTTCTATAGGAGGTTTGTAAAAGATTTTAGCACACTGGCGGCACCGATGACGGCGGTGATTAAGAAGAACGTTCCATTCCATTGGGGCGAGGAGCAAGAGAAGTCTTTTAATATTATTAAACAAAAATTAATTAATGCGCCTTTACTTGTTTTGTCTGATTTTTCTAATACTTTTGAAATTGAATGTGATGCTTCAGGTGTAGGTATTGGAGGTGTTTTGATGCAAGGAGGACGACCAGTGGCGTACTTTAGTGAGAAACTCAATGGACCAGCACTGAACTATCCAACGTATGACAAGGAGTTGTACGCGCTTGTGAGGACTTTGGAGATGTGGCAACACTACTTGAGGCCTAAGGAGTTTGTGATCCATACCGATCATGAGTCTCTAAAGTACCTTAGGGGACAACAGAAACTGAACAAGCGGCATGCCAAGTGGGTGGCATTCATAGGAACATTTTCCTACATATCAAATACAAACAAGGTAAGGATAATGTAGTGGCCGACGCACTATCACGGAGGTACGTACTAATTTCTACCTTGGATTCAAAAATTTTGGGATTTGAATATGTGAAAGAATTGTATGCGATGGATGAGGATTTTAAGGAAGTATTTGAAACATGTATGCATGGTCCACATGATAAATTTTATTTGCATAATGGGTTTTTATTTAGAGAAGATAGATTGTGCATTCCTAAGTCATCAATTCGTGAATTACTTGTGAGGGAGGCACATGGTGGTGGTTTGATGGGGCACTTTGGTGTGGCTAAAACTTTGAGTTGTTGAATGAGCATTTTTATTGGCCACATATGAAACGTGATGTTGAACGTGTTTGTGAAAAATGCATTACTTGTAGACAAGCTAAGTCTAGAACACAACCACATGGATTGTATACACCACTTCCTGTTCCTAGTGAACCTTGGATTGATATTTCTATGGATTTTGTTTTAGGTTTGCCAAGGACTAAGAAGAAGAGGGATTCAATATTTGTTGTTGTTGATAGATTCTCTAAAATGGCCCATTTTATTGCTTGTCATAAAACCGATGATGCATCCAACATTGCAGATTTGTTCTTTAAGGAAGTCGTTAGGTTGCATGGTATGCCTAGGACTATTGTATCTGACCGTGATGTTAAATTTTTGAGTTACTTTTGGAAAACTTTGTGGGCTAAGCTTGGCACTAAACTGTTGTTTTCTACTACATGTCATCCTCAAACGGATGGACAAATTGAAGTTGTTAATAGAACTCTAGGAACACTTTTGCGTGCTATACTCAAAAAGAACTTGAAAAATTGGGAAGAATGTTTGTCATTTGTTGAGTTTGCTTATAACCGTAGCGTGCATTCTACTACGAATTATTCACCATTTGAGATTGTTTATGGTTTTAATCCTTTAACTCCTTTGGATTTGATGTCTTTGCCTGTGAGTGAAAGGTTAAACATGGATGGCAAGAAGAAAGCTGAATTCGTTAGAAGTTTGTATGAGAAGGTCAAGAATAACATCGAGAAGAAGAATTTACAATATACGAAGCAAGCCAACAAGGGGAGGAAAAAGATGGTTTTTGAAAAGGGAGATTGGGTATGGTTGCACTTAAGGAAGGAAAGATTTCCAGAAAAACGAAGTTCGAAGCTCTTACCTAGGGGTGATGGACCATTTCAAGTGCTTGAAAAGATCAACGACAATGCCTACAAATTAGACCTACCAGGTGAGTAAAATGTCAGGTCTACTTTAATGTTAGTGATCTTTCGTTGTTTGATGTAGGAGATGATCAAGATTTGAGGACAAATCCTTTTCAAGAAGGGGAGAATGATGCAAACGTGGTTGATCAAGCACCAAAGAAAACATGGGAGTCGTTGGAGTGCCCGAAGGACCTATAACGAGGGGACGTAGCAAGAAGTTTAAAGAAGCACTTCAAGGACTCATGATGAACTACCAAGGAGGATCTACAAATTGGGTGACTAAATTAGAGGAGGTTGGGAATCGTGGGAATAATATTGGAGGTTTTTGGAATGTTATTCAAGTGCAATTGCCGAAGGTCCAGCTCACCCGCGCTAAAACAGGGACCGCACCCGCGGTCCAATGGCCGAAGGACCAGCGCACCCGCGCTAATAAAGGGACCGCACCCGCGGTCTATGATAATCGAATTTCCCGAAGCTGCACCGCACCCGCGGTCGGAACATCAGCGCACCCGCAGACTTCACTGCCGTGTCAAACTTGCTAGACAACTTTCTTTACGACTTTTTGCAATACTTTTTATTATTTTATTGTATTTATATGCATTGTATCAACTAAAAACGTGATCATTCATAAGTTTAAACATTATTGGAGATTTTCTCTCAATATTCAAGGCTATTTTAGCTTTGGTTCATAACAAAATCAAACTTATCAAAGATTGCATCTTTGTGGCGTTTGTCTATTGTTTTTCGCTCGGATTGTCAAAACAAGATCTTTGAAGGTTCGTTTGAAATTCAATTGTTTTATCGTTGATATTTGTTGCTAAGTTTTAATCGCTTAGAGGTGAATATCACAAACCGTTACTTGTTTCAAAAGATCGGGACAACATAATCGATCCTTGTTTGTTATTGAACTGAGGGTGCGATTTCGATATTCGTGCTTGCTTTTCATTCGTACGAGTTTTCGTATCAGTACGCCTCTCAATTTTCTGCTCTACTAGCTTATGTACCTCATGTATCAAATAGTGATCGATCCAAGCTTTCGCGTTTCATGCAAGGACTGAATCAGACGATACATACGTTGGTTATGACTGGAGCACCAACTACTTATGCAGAAGCGGTAGAGAAAGCAAAGAATATTGAGGCTAGTTTGCTTTGGGGAGGATCACAACAGGTTTCATCTTTTACTTCCCAAGGGTCCGGGAGTAGCATTCAGATGCCCGTGGGCATACCTCCTTATCAGCCTCCACAGTCAAACCAGCCACCGAAGAATCATAAATTCAGAGCTAAAGTAAAGCAGTTTAAGAAGAAGTCTTACAGTAGTTCATCTAGTTCAGGCAGTTCTCGTGGAGGAAGACCTAGTGGTTATGTTCGAGATTCTTGTGGGAGATGTGGAGGTAGGCATCCTACTACCCAGTGCACAGGAGTTCAGGGAGACTGCCATACATGTGGATTACCGGGACATTATGCGAGAGTTTCTCCTAATGCAGGAAGACAGCAGTATCAGCCTTCATAGTTTAGCCAGTTTCCACGAGCCCCAGTGCCTAGACCATCTACTCCACAGCCTAGCTACCAACAGCCGAGAGGATCTGCTCAGCAGTACTTTCTAGGACCTCAGCAGGCTAGGGTGCATGCTTTGACACAGGACCAGGCTCATGAGACGCTCGGAGGCGTCATTGCAGGTATATGCTTTATTTTTTATCATCCTGCACGTCTATTGATAGACACGGGAGCATCTCATTCATTTCTGTCTGCTGCATTTATCGATGAGCATGAGATAACTACTACCTTGTTGTTGGATACGGTGTCTGTGTCTACCCCTGCTGGTGTGTATTTGATGTCTCGTGAGATAGTTCTGAACTGTGTGATTAGATTTGATGATAACCTTATGATAGCTAATCTAATCAAATTATCTATGTCTGACTTTGACTGTATTTTGGGAATGGATACTTTGTCGAATTATCGAGCCATCGTTGATTGTTTTCATGGAGTTGTCAGATTTAGATCTTATTTTGGCGATAAGTGGAACTTTTATGGTAATGATTCTCAGTCACGCATTCCATTAGTGTCAGCAATGGAAGTGTTTAGACTACTATCGGCAGAGAATGAAGGATTCATGATTTATGCAGTTGATGTCACCCAGGAAGAAATGTTGAAAGTTTCAGATATTCTTGTGGTAAAGGATTTTCCTGATGTATTTCCTGATGAAATTCCTGGCTTTCCGCCTCAAAGGGAAATATATTTCAGTATTGAGTTGATGTCAGGGACGAATCCAATTTCTAGAGCACCGTATCGTTTGGCTCTAGCGGAGTTGAAAGAACTCAAGGAACAATTACGAGACTTATTGGAGAAAGGTTATATTAGACCAAGTATGTCACCTTGGGGAGCTCTAGTATTGTTTGTAAAGAAGAAAGACGGGACGATGAGGATGTGTATTGATTACCGGCAGTTGAATAAAGCTACAGTGAAGAATAAATATCCACTCCCGCGTATCGATGACTTGTTCGATCAGTTGCAGGGTACGTCTGTGTATTCCAAGATCGATCTTCGTTCTGGATATCATCAGCTTAGAGTTAGAGAAGAAGATGTTCCTAAAACTGCATTTCGGACACGTTATGGGCATTATGAATTCTTAGTCATGCCTTTTGGATTGACTAATGCTCCAGCGGTTTTCATGGATTTGATGAACCGTGTTTTTCGAGAATTTTTGGACAAATTTGTTATTGTCTTCATCAATGACATTTTGATTTATTCAAAAACAAAGAAGGAGCATCGAGAACATTTGAGAATAGTCCTCCAAACACTCAGAGCAGCACAATTATATGCTAAATTTTCTAAGTGTGAATTTTGATTGGACAGAGTAGTATTTTTGGGTCATGTTATATCTGCTCAAGGAGTTTCAGTGGATCCCAGTAAAGTCGAAGCTGTTATTAATTGGCCAACACCAACAAATGTTTCTGAGATTCGCAGCTTTTTGGGATTAGCAGGGTATTATAGGCGTTTTATTGAAATATTTTCCGTTATTGCAAGGCCTATGACTCAATTAACGCAAAAAGATCGACGTTTTGTGTGGACTGCAGAATGTGAATCAAGTTTTCAGACTTTGAAGGAAAAGTTGACAACAGCTTCAGTGTTAGCTTTACCTTCAGGCTCAGGTGGATTTGTTGTGTGTACAGATGCTTCTTTGAATGGACTGGGATGTGTTTTAATGCAAAATGGGCGAGGGATTGCATATGCATCTCGACAGTTGAAGCCACATGAGACTCGATATCCAGTTCATGATTTAGAATTGGCTGCCATTGTGTTTGCGTTAAAAATATGGCGTCATTATCTGTACGGTGAACAATTTGTAATTTATTCTGATCACAAGAGTCTCAAATATCTTTTAACACAGTCCGACTTGAATATGAGACAACGTCGATGGATGGAGTTGCTTAAAGACTTTGATTGTGAGATTCAATATCAACCAGGGCGAATGAATCTAGTTGCAGATGCACTTAGCAAGAAAGCTCAAAACGCTATGCTGACATCTCTGAATATTTCTAAAGTCCACGAGCATTTGGGAACATCAGGATGGACTTATCAAACAAGTGGAGATGACTTTATAGTTTCATCTATCAAAGTCGAGCCACAGATAATATCAAGTATTAAAGCAGCGCAGAAAACTGATCCGCATATTCATAGATTGAAAGAATTGGCTCAAACAGATCAGTCAGATAAGTTCAGCGTTGCCTCAGATGGTAGTTTGCGCTTTAATGGGAGACTTGTGGTTCCTAATTTGATAGATCTGAAAGAAGCTATACTACGTGAAGCACATTGTAGTCGACATAGCATTCATCCAGGAAATCGAAAGATGTATCATACTTTGAGAGATCATTATTGGTGGGAAGGTATGAAGAAGGAAATTTCTGATTTCGTGGCTAAATGTTTAACTTGCCAACAGGTTAAAGTTGAACGAATGAGACCTGACGGTATGTTAAATAGTCTGGAAGTACCACAGTGGAATTGGGAGCACATTGCTATGGATTTCGTGACACACCTACCTCGTTCTAATCGTGGTTGTGATGCAATTTGGGTGATTGTTGATAGATTGTCTAAATCAACCCATTTTATTCCATATGACCGTACTTGTACTTACAAGAAAATGACGAAATTGTAGATTGATCATGTGGTGAGATTGCATGGTGTGCCAATAACCATAGTATCAGACCGCGATCCAAGGTTTACTTCAAAATTTTGGAGTAGTTTGCAATCAGCTTTGGGTTCAAAGTTGGTCATGAGCACTGCTTATCATCCCCAAACAGATGGTCAGTCAGAAAGAACCATCCAGACTCTAGAGGATATGCTACGAGCAGTTGTAATGGATTTCAGAGGTGGTTGGCAAGAATCATTGTCTTTGGTCAAATTCTCTTACAACAATAGTTTTCAGACAACGATCGGTATGGCACCATTTGAAGCTTTATATGGCAGAAAGTGCAGATCTCCGATTTGTTAGGAAGATGTAGGAGAACGACAGATATCTAAACCAGAGTTTGTACAAGAAATGAAAGATAAAGTTGAATTGATCAGAAAAAGAATGAAAGTAGCCCAGGATCGTCAAGCAAGTTATGCTAATAAAAGGCGTCGGCCTTTAGAGTTCCAGGTTGGTGATTATGTTTTCTTGAAAGTATCACCGTTTCGTGGTACTATGAGATTTGGACGTAAAGGGAAGTTAGCTCCACGTTATATTGGTCCGTATGGGATTGTTGAGAGGATTGGCACTTTGGCTTATCGTTTGGACTTGCCGCAGAGTTTGTCTGCGATACACGATATGTTTCATGTATCGATGCTGCGGAAGTACGAGCCAGATTCATCTCATGTTTTGAGTACCGAGGATGTGGAGTTAGATAGTTCCCTAAGTTATGTTGAGCATCCGGTTCAAATTCTTGATCGCAAAGAGAAGCAACTCAGGAACAAGACGATTCCTTTGGTTTTGGTGCATTGGAGTAGACATGGGATAGAAGAAGCTACATGGGAGTTAGAGGCTCGAATACGTCAAGAGTGGCCTCACTTGTTTGAAAATATGATGAATAACTCCATGTACTCAGATTTTCCTATGTATTATCAGTGGTAAATGTTTTAACCACTTTGTGTACTAGTGTTTTGTATGTTAGATTTCGAGGACGAAATCTTTTATTAGGAGGGGAGAATGTGAGAACCCGAATTTAATTATTCAGTATTTGGCAAGAATTAGAAATAATTATTTTAAAGTGCTAAATTAAAATAATTACGCCAAATAATTATACTTGTGTGTTAAAAATATGTATTAGAAAATATCGAAATTATAGACGATATTAAAATGCATATCGGAATTTAATAGCACGCGAGAGTTGTAATTTTTGGATCGTGTCACATTCTAGCATTTGGGCTTAATCATTAAATTCATGTATATAGATATGTTTTTAGTAGGAAGCCCATTTCTCCCAAGCCCAACCCATTTCCTCCTTTAACCTTCTCGTTTCTTCTCGTTTCTTCTCTTGGCATCTAATCTGTTTTCTTTTCCAGCCTTCATTCTTGCGTATTTTGTGTACTTTAGGGCTTGATGATCTCATTTCCAACTCTATTTCAGTTCAAAGGAAGCTTTTGAAGGAAATCCCTAAGCTTAGGTTTTCAATTTTGTCCATGGAAGAAGTTGGTTGCTGTTTTTTCGAGTTGCAGGTTTTTGGGTTCTGTTTTTTGGGTTTTTGGTGTGTTGTGCTCTAAGATTCTTGACTTGTGGTTCATAAAGAACTTATAGCTCTATGTCTAAGCTTTCTGTAGCCACTGACGAAATGGAATTCCAATTAAAAACGGATTTGATATGATTTTTTTTACCAAACTGTGTCAAAATGGAAGGCTGTGTTGGAGCTGTGCAGATTAGCTTCTGTAATTCGAGTTTATGACATTTATGCCCTAGGATTTTGGACTTGTGATTCAAAATAGAGTTGTAGAGCTATGCGTTTTCTTCGTATTGATATAAGATTCGTTAAAATCCATTAAGAATTGAGGTCGTTATGCTGATTTTGCCGGAACTGCTCAGTACAGACTTCTGTCCGCGAAATGTGCATGTAGTAGCGCCTTCTTGTTAATTCTAGTATTATTCTGTTAGGATTCTGGAAATGGTTTCTTCTAGAAAAACTTAGATATTTGAGTTGTCTTTCATCTCCAATTGGCGGATATTGATTTGAGTCAATGATGAGTTAGATATGAATTTTATACTTCTAAGTGTCGAAATTAAATCTGTCACAAACCTTCCATCTCATGGTTGCTGGTTTTGGGCGTTTTTCAGTGTCGATATGATTGAATTTCATGTTGAAGTCTTCTGATGAAATATGGCATTTTGAGTTAGGATTCCAGCCATGTATGATAAGTATGTTTTGGTTAAGTTTTGGTTGAGTTATGGCCTTACAACCGAGCTTAGGTCCAAGCTGGAATTAGTAAAATTGTTTTTGGCTAAGAGTTTAATATTTATTTGATGGTAATTAATTATTTGCCACAGGTTTTAGTAGCCAGGAAGCACCAAGGAGTTTATAAACTATTGTGGTAATTTAATTTGAAGGTTAAGGTACGGATTGATCGATTCCCTACAGCGTCTATAACGACGTGTAATTAAATTGATGTGATTTTATGAAAACTATGTGTTTATGTGCTCTTTGTGCTGTTTGGATGTATTTCAAGATTATTCCTCAAACTTTTTTAAATAAATCTGAATTTTTAAATATATTGGAATAATCTATGGATTTATATGCATTGTTGAGCACGCATTCATATCGAGCCATGACTCCGTTGTTTCCGAGATCTCTGTTTACTCTTGGATGAGTTATTTAGACATCAGAGCCGAGGGCATTTAAGCGTCACACCTCTGATGACTAGCGGAAGGGCCAAGCAGTTCTGTAGACTGACACCCCTGACGCAGATGTGCAGGGCCGATGGCGTATTTGACACGTCACACCCCTGGCACATGTGGCCACAGTTGTTGCTTTCGTTTCTTTGGATCCAGTTTGATACCCGAGATTATTGGTACCCTACATGCATTGCATTGCATTGATTTTATTACATGTCATTTATTTATGCTGTAATTTATTTGATCTTCGTACTGGGGTTTGACCCCTGTCCCTCGGGGCTGCCGTGGTTTGTTTTGTGATTCCATAGCAGGTTATACAGGTGGTTCTGATGCAGCTGGCGGAGCGTCTGCCAGTGGAGCCCAGTGAGTCGGTTTGAGTTGGGAGTCCCCAGATATGCTATTTATATTGAGTCATTTGCCGAGGAGATGCCTCGTGTATTTGTATGGTTGTATTTTGAGTGTTGGATATTATTTGGTGTGATCGAGCCTAGCTGGCTCTATGTGCAATTGGTATTCTATTTGTTTTATGGGACTCTATTTTCGAGTATAAATGTTTTGTTGTGTTGTTTTGGAATTTTTGGTATGTCCTATTTACGGGGAGGTCTTGCCGAAATTTCTGTAGGTCCAAAATGAAAAATTTTTACTCGTTTTCGCTGTTTACGCTAATAAATCCCGTTGTTTGATAATTAAAAATTAATCAAGAGCACGGGCCCTCACACTAACTTTAATTCTGGATCCGCCCTTGCCAATACGGAATTAAAATTTGTTCTCTAATCATTCTTAATGTGTATGCTGGTGGATATTGATTGCTTTGGTGAATGCTACATTTTGTTATTTTCCGTAGTTCAAGTATGAACATTTGATTAATGAAATATTCGTGTAATATTTTTCTCTTGGGGGTTAGTGACATATTTGTTCGTTGGCCAATACTACTATTCACTACAAAAAAAATGGCTTTTCGCAGCACGCAAATTCTCTTTACGCGGCGCACATTGCACGCTGCGAAGTTGAAAGCTGTTGAAAGTTCAAGATTATCCGCAGCGTACATTTGCACGCTGTTAATAATATTATCAACGGCGTGCATATGTATGCCGTTCATACAACTATCCACAGCGTGCAATGTATGCCGTTAATATTAAAAAAAATCTAAATATTAGCTAATTAGCGACGGTATAAAACCGAAGTGCCGTCGCTAAAGTAGCGACGGTTTGTTATCCGTCCCTGCATTAACGATGATATTTAAATTTAGCGACGGTTACAAAACCGTCGGTACATTTCGCGACTTTTAAAAACCGTCGCTAAAGTTTGCGTAAAAATAAAAAAAAAGTTTACTTTTATAATTTAATAAATTTAAAAAAAAAACTACAATACAACTAAAATATTGACTGATGATCCTAGCTAACACTTAAAAAATTAACCAAAAATTGAAACAAAAAAATGTACCTAAATCGAAATTAAAATCGTATAAGAGAGAAAAATTTTAAGTGTTGTGAAGTGGTGGAGAAAAATTTTAAGTGTTGTGAAGTGGTGTGGAGGAAAGTGGAATGGAAATCGGATATTTATAGATAATTTGCGACTATTAGCGACATATTTCAATTTAACCGTCGCTATTAGCAACAGTTTATGTATAATCGTCGCTGATTTACGGCTATTAGCAACGGTTTAATAGCGACAGTATTTTATTAAACCGTCGCCGATTTATATTTTAAATCGGCGACAGTTTATCTTATACCGTCTCTAAAGAGAGAAACCGTCGCAACTTTTAAATTAGCGACGGTTTAACTTAAACCGTCGCTAATTTAAAAATTCGAATGTATAGGGTATTAACAGCGCACATTATTTCACGCTGCGGATAGTATATAATATTACTTTCCACAGCATGCTTTTCATGCGCGCTGTTAATGTATATGTTATTAACGGCGCGCATTAAAAGCACGCTGCGAAAAATATATAATATTTACAGCACACATAAATGCACCCTGCTGAATATTATTACTATAAATTTAATGATTCTTTAATCTTTAAATTTTTTATTGAATAAATATTAAATTATATTTTTTTTACGGATTCAGTCCAGATTGAACCCGCCGAGACGGGTCTAAAGTAAAGCGAGGCGAGTTATGGGTTTGGCCATAACTTTATAAATTTAAAATAATTTATAAGAACTTACAATAGACTCCTATAACAACTTGAGTTAATCATTTACGAAAAACGATAACGGATACAAAGTAGTTTTTATAGGGGCCAATTTGTGCAGTCGCTCAGGTGTTGGCCCGGGTACGAGTGTGACACATTTTTTTAAAAATAATTATAATTATTTATTTCATTAAAAACTAGCATACATAAATACGGGCCTATTTGTCTAGAGTCACGTGCGTGCTCGGACGTGACACATATTTTTAAAAATAATTGTAATTATTTATACGGTAAATTGGAGAAAAATACATCTGCACGTGTATTATTTACGATTCAGTCCCCATGTATTTGTTTTTGCTTTAATACCTGACTGAACTCGAAAATGATTTTTACTCCCTCTTTCATCCATTTTGACATTTTTACCCTTTTTCATTTTTTTTAAATCTCAATTATTAATGAGTTTTCTCACACCAACTTTGCCTCCCTCTTCCCCTTCCGGATGAAACTCTCTCGTGTAACAAATTACCTTGTACGCACTTCTTGTCCTCCCTTCCTACTCGTCATTTTTTGACAACCCCTTTCCTGTTCGTTATTATTCGTTGTTGTCCTAAACAATTTGCTTGGCCTAAAAAAAAACCATCAGCACCCCATCCCCGAGCACTAGTGACATTTTCGGAAGTGAAAGATTTCAAGATGGCAGCAAGCAAAGTTTAGGGCTGTGATTTGCGCAAAGAATCTTGAATTTACGCCAGAAAATTTGCTGAATCTTGAATTTACGCCAGAAAATTTGCTCAGCCAAACACCATTTACGCAAAGAAGCTTGACCAAGGCAATATGCTTGATAAAATTCAATTTAGGGTTATTTTTTGTTAATAAATTTTGGCGCAATATTCTGAATTTGAATTTTTTGTTTTTACTGAATGCTGACATTAATGTTCATGACTTTGAGAACCATAAAATGTTTTTGTATGTAAGATCATTATCATGGTATTAGAACAATTTTTGTTTAACAAAATGGGTTAGTTTAGAGAATATGTTTGAAATGATAATTACTGAGAATGTGTTAATTTTGTTTTGACATAATTGGTTTGACAGAATGGGTTAATTTTGGTTTGACAGAATGGTATTAAAACAATGTTGGTTAATATTATTTTGAGCTTCATGTTCTCCTTGTAAAACACATGAACTATTCATTCTTGAAGACCTTGGCATGAATTATTAATTATATTTTTATGGAGAATTAATTTTGATGATTAGTTGTCTAATTCGTAAGATAATTTGAGATTTGTGAGATGAATTATTTGTTTTGACCGAATTATTTGTCTAATTTCGTTAGTTATTCATGTTTTTACCGAATAATTTTTTTGATTAGTTGTCCATATTACTGTGACTTTTGGTGAGTTATTATATATTTGTTACATTGCTAAATTATTTCACAGATAACATTATAATTTTTTATGTGGATTAGAAATGATGAAGACTAAAGAAAATACAGATGATAATGATGGAGATGTTGGACCAACTGTAAAAGAAGGTTACTCAAGGTGTTCTCCAACAAAATTTTTATCTGTAATGGAGCAATTGGTTCCCAAATTGGAT
This sequence comes from Primulina tabacum, assembly GCF_025594145.1. NCBI lineage: Eukaryota > Viridiplantae > Streptophyta > Magnoliopsida > Lamiales > Gesneriaceae > Primulina > Primulina tabacum. The sequence continues at coordinate 39,076,856 of NC_134554.1, forward strand.
GAAACTAAAGAAGACAGAGGCTGTCATTACTTATTTTTCCCTAAGTGATACCCAAATTTGTTGTTACTTAATATTATAAATTGAAATATCAATTTATGCATTCAGAAAAAAATACAGTGATACCCAAATTTGTTTACTTAATATTATAAATTGAAATATCAATTTTATGCATTCAGAAAAAATTTAGTAATTTGAGTTTTCAAATATTTGATTTGGTACATAAGATACTTATAACATGTAATAAAATACTTGATATTTGAATAGGCAATGTAAGTTCACCAAGTGTTGGTCTTTCAATGGAAGATGCATTTGGATGACATATTCATCTCATTTAATATTTTTTTAGTAAAAAAAAATCCCAACAAAGCATGAAAATTTTAAAGTCGTTACCTAATTTGAATTTGCAAATACTTGATTTCGTAAATGAGATACTCACAATATGTAGTAAAGTATATGATATTCGAATAGGTAACGTAATTTCACCAAGTGTTGAAATTTTCATGGAAGATGCATTTGGCTGACATATTCATCTCATTTAATACTTTTTTGTAAAAAAATTCCCAATTAAGCATGGTAATTTTAAAGTACTTAGTTTTACTTGAAAAGTACATAATTTGAGTTTGCAAATACTTGATATCGTAAATGAGATACTCACAGTATGTATTAAAATACTATATATTCGAATATGCAACGTAAGTTCACCAAGTGTTGGTTTTTACGTGCAAGAAGCATTTGGATGACATATTCATTTAATATTTTTTTAAAAAAACAAAAAACAAATTCTCAACTAAGTGTGGAAATTTTAAATTATTTATTTTTACTTGAGAAGTACCTAATTTCAGAGTGCAAATACTTGATTTGGTACATGAGATACTCATAATATGTAATAGAATATTAGATATTCGAATATGTAACGTAAGTCCACCAAGTGTTGATATTTCCATGAAAGATGCATTTGGATTACGTATTCATCTCATTTAATATTTTTTTGTAAAAAAAAAAAAAATTCCCAACTAAGCATGGAAATTTTAAAGTACTTAGTTTCACTTGAGAAATACCTAATTTCAGATTGCAAATACTTGATTGGGTACATGAGATACTCAAAATATTTAATAAAATACTAAATATCGAATATGCAACATAAGTTCACCAAGTGTTGATCTTTCCATGGAAGATGCATTTGGATGACATATTCATCTCATTGAATAATTTTTTTGTAAAAAAAAAAAATTCCCAACTAAGCACGAAAATTTTAAAGTACTTAGTTTTACTTGAGAAGTACCTAATTTCAGATTGCAAATACTTGATTTGATACATGAGATACTTATAATATATAATAGAAGACTGGATATTCGAATATGCAACGTAAGTTTACCAAGTATCTTTTCATGGAAGATGCATTTGGATGACAAAGAGCACAACAAACTAAAATCATGTAATTCCTTGTCTATGGTGATGTCAAAAAGGGGGAAAGAGAGCAGCAAAGGGAACTTTTGAGATCAGGAAAATCATTTAGAATAAGGGTTGCAGAGTGTGCCAAAGCAGATCAAGCTAAACAGATCAAAGGAGAGAAGAAAGGTTAATGTACTGTATTTGTTTAGATGTTTTGATTTCTGTTATTTTTCAACTGGAGTTTGTAATTTCATTCACTCAATGAAATACAATTTTTCCTTTATTAAGCTTTTGCAACTATCTGCAAACTGCTGTATAGTTCTGCAGCTGGGTTTTGTTATCACCAAAAAACAGGAATTTGTTAAGGAAATTACCTAAGAGTTTTGGTGATCGACAAAATCAAAACATCACTTAATTGTTTTAGGAAACAACTGCAATCTTTTGTGTATAACAGGTGATAGACTTAATTTAATTTTTGTGTTGATAGTCAAAACCAGTAGATCGAGTGAATAAAAATCTGAAGATAGTTTAAAAGCAATAGTTAGTATAAAACCAGTAGTTCCCCTATCACTTTTACAAAAGCAGTACTCTTCGAGTACTTATCCGCTTAGAGAAATAGAAGCAGAACTTGACTTTTACTGAATCAGAACCAATCAATCTTATATTAAATATTACCGTTACTCTACCAAGTACGAGTATTAAATGCTTCATTAATGTTGAATGAAGTCATTTAATACGCCTTACCTATTTTGGTATAAAACAAGATTGATTGTTTTGAAGCCTTTTTGTAGGAACCCGTTTAGGCAATAAAGCTGATTTATCAGCCGTCAAAGAAGCCGTTTTTTTATAGACGTTGGATTCAAGACTTCTATATAAATGCAAGATAAACGATGTTTACAAGTTACCAAAAACTACGAGCTTATTATCTAACATACGAACGTTGATTTGAGCACTCAGATTTTCTTATCATCTTTAAAGCTCAATATTTAGAAAAGCAGCACACGCTTCACTTAAGTTATCTGATCTTTTGAGATCATATTGTGCTGACTGTTTCTTACTCTCTCTACAATCATTATCGAGTTATTGTATCTTTGAGAAGAGTTTGTAATCTGGAAAAGATTCTTTTCCAGAACTTTGTTGTATTCGTATTATCGTGTTGAGAAACTAAGAGTTCAGTAGGCGAAGGATAAGTCCTGCTGAATTGGTTGTGTACAAGTGTTGTACTGTAAAAACCAAAGTCTTTTAGTGATATCTTCTGGAAACAGAAGAAGGGGATACGTAGAAGATTTCATCTTCGAACTTTCATAAACAACCATTGTCTACTGCTTACTATTTTATTATTATACACCCTTAAACCATCATATCATTTCCGCACTATATTGTGGTCTGCTGGTTATACACTTGAACAAGATTTGCTATAATCTCTAACAGGATTCTAGCACCCCTTTGCAAAAACGACCGTCAAAGGAAAAGAGTTTATTCATCCCCCTCTAAACTCCATAGCGATCCCCAACAAATGGTATCAGAGCATATTTTTCTTGTTCTCTATTTACAACAGATATGGCACACTTCAGCAAGGTTCCCATATTCTCAAAATAAGACTTCGATGATTGGAAGATCCGGATGCAAGCTCATCTTGCAGCCCAAGACGATGACATGTGGTATGTCATCACAGATGGTCCTTTGAAGATCTTAAAATCTAACACTGTTGTTGCTGTTACTGAGGGAGCGCCTCAAATGGTTGAAAAACACAAAAGTGAATGGATTGGCGAAGATAAGAAGAAAGCCAATCTTGATAATGTTGCGAAGGACATTCTTTACAAAACCCTCGACAAAAATACCTTCAACAAGATCAAGATGTATTCTACTGCTAAAGAGATTTGGGAAAAGCCCATCCAAATCTGTGAAGGAAATGAGCAGACGAAGGAGAATAAACTGTCTGTAGCAATGAAGAAATTCGAGAATCTCAAAATGAAAGTTGGAGAAACTCTGAATGAGTTTGATGAACGGTTCAACAGCCTGGTTAATGAACTAGCAGCTCTTAGAAAAGAGTATGACAATAGAGAAATAACACTCAAAGTGATGAGAGCTTTACCCAGGGAATGAGACGTTAAAACAATGACTATGAGAGCCTCTAAATATCTAAACAAGTTGGAGCTTCATGACTTGTTCGCCGACTTAAAAGCCTATGAGTTCGAACTGGAAGTAAAAAGCGAAGAAGAGCCCTCAACAAATCTACCAACCAAGGCTCTTGCTGCTACTGCTCCTATTACTTCTAGTGCTGCTGCTGTAGTTGTTCCGCAGGCATTACCTGCTACCATCATTGAGAGCACCTCTGAAAAGACTGCTGAAAAGATCAGCAATGATGCTATGTCTCTCTTTGTGAAGAAATTCTCCAGATTCATGAAAAAGAATTACCGAACCTATCAAAACCCTAACAGGAACTTCAAGAAGGATTCACCACCTGGTGACATGGCATGCTTTAATTGTGGAAAAATCGGTCCACTTTATTGCTGATTGTTAAAAACCCAAGGAGGATGACTAGAAGAAAAAGGAATACAAGAGGAATGACAAGAAATTCAGAAGAGACCGTAAAGAAATGATTGTTGAGGAAAGTAAATCTAAATGGGCGGACTCTAGCTCTGAGTCTTCTGACTCAGAAAGTCATTCCAGCGAGAGTGATGCAGAAGAGATCAAATGTCTCATGGCAGATATTGAACCAACCTCGACATCTGGAGAGGTACTCGACTTTGACTATGACGAATTTACATGACTTGATTTAATTAAAGCACTGCATGACATGGTGGGAGAGTACTCAAGACTTTCTCAATCATTCGAGAAAGTTAAGATTGAAAATCAAGAATTAAAAGATCAAGTCAGTAAGTTCACTTGCTTGCAAGAGAACAGCTGCAATGATTTAAAAGTTGAGATAAGTAAGTTAAGAACTGAGAATGAAAGAGTGAATGCAGATTATCAAACAATGAGGTGTGAAAACTAAAAGCTATCTGTTTTGGTAAATGCATAGAATAAGTCTTCTATTTCCTTAGAGAAAATGCAAGAATTGCAGAAGCAATCCTGTGACAGGAGTGGTCTCGGATTAAACAATAATGAAAGCACTTCTGAAACAAGTACTAAGCCAGAGCTGGATAAAGGCAAAGAAAAATTCATTCACTTTGTCAAATCCAGTGTGGTATATGAACCCGAAGTACCGACTGTTCGAGTTGAAAGGACTGTAAATCAGACGAACAAAAGGAAGCATTATGGTTTGGGTTATGTTGAACCTAAGGGAAGTGTTCACCAGAGTTTTGCATCCAACAGAGGATTCAACCCAGGAGGACAACCCCCTATGAAGGTTAAAAACTACCCGCACTATAATTCTAGACCTGTTCAGAAGAGATACAGACCAGACAACAAAAACAGAAGGGAAGAACAACATTCTAAGATGCATTCTGTTAGAAATAGCAGACCTTCTATTGCACACACCGCTTTGGATACCCGAAGTACAAGGTCACCTAGAATTGTACAAATGTGGGTTCCTAAAGGACTGATAAAGATTGGACCCCAATATATTGGATACCAGATACTAAAATTTGTGTTTGCAGGAACAGGAGAGGAAAGTCAAAATCAGCAGCTCCACATGGTATCTGGACAGTGGATGTTCCAGACACATGACTTGACAAAAAAATCTACTATCAGAAGTAATGAGTTGTATCGGACCAAAGATAACATTTGGAGATAACTCAAAAGGTAAAACCGTGGGTAAGGGTAAGATTATCCATGGTAACATTACTATCAATGATATACTATTAGTTGAATCTTTGTTACAACTTGATTAGCATTAGCCAACTGTGTGATAATGGTTATTCTGTGGCTTTTCAGAAGCACACATGCACACAGTTAAAAATGTTGATGAGTTTACTGTATTAACTGGAAAAAAAGAAGGCAACACATATAAAGTTTCTTGGAATACAGATCCTATTAATGTTCCTACGTGTTTTGTTGTCTCTCTTAGTGATAAACATTGGCTATGGCAGAAGAGATTGAATCATCTGAATTTCAAGTCAATCAACAATCTCAAAAAGCAGAATATAGTTTACGGTTTGCCTGATATTAACTTTGTTAAGAATCATGTTTGTTCTGTATGTCTACTTGGCAAGCAGGTGAGATCTAGCTTCAAGAACAAAGGTAGTAAATCAACTTCAAGGTGTTTGGAATTATTGCATATGGACTTGTTTGGTCCAATCCCTATCATGAGCTTAGGGGGAATGAAATATACACTTGTTGTTGTTGATGACTTTTCCAGATTCACTTGGGTAATATTTCTTGCTGGAAAGGATCAAATCAGTAGTCTCCTGATCAAGCTTCTGAAAAAGATTCAAAATGAAAAATCAGTTTCTGTCATTAAAATTAGAAGTGATCGGGAACTAAGTTTACTAACAAGATTCTTGAGTTATACTTGGATGAACAGGGCATTCATCATGAATATTTAGCTGCTAGAACGCCTCAACAGAATGGAGTAGCTGAGAGGAGAAACAGAACTCTTGAAGAAGTTGCTAGAACAATGCTAGCAGATGCAGACATCTCTCAGCGCTTCTGGGCAGAAGCAATCAACACAGCTTGCAACACACAAAACAAAACCATGATCAACAAAAGACACAATCAGACTCCATATGAGATATGGAAAGGGAGTAAGCCTAATGTATCTTATTTTCATGTATTTGGTTGTAGAAGTTTTTTGCACAACAACGGTAAAAACTATTTGTCTGCATTTGACTCGAAATCAGATGCTGGATTATTTCTTGGTTATTCAGCAGTAAGCAAAGCTTTTTAGAATTTTCAACAATAGAACTCTTAATGTTGAAGAATCCATTCATGTTATTTTTTATGAAGATAGCAGTGCCCCTGGAACTTCTAACTTGTCAAATCTAAGTAACAGGTTAGACAGGATTCATATGGAATTGGATAGTGAAGATGATGCAGAAACTAGTGTTAAAGATGCTCAAAATCCAGAACCAGACATTTCTCTGGTAGAACCAATTGTTCAGACACAAGATTTACCAGAACCAGAAGTGAACATTCCAGAACCTGCTACTGCTTTAGTTGAGCCCGATTCAAATCCATCAAACCAGGAAGAAATTTCTTTAAACCCTTTTGTTTGGAGGAAATATTATCCTCCATCTTTGGTTATTGATAATCCTGCAGCTCCATTAAGAACCAGAAGGCAAATGATTAATGAATATATGCATGCTGCCTTTATCTCCCAAGATGAACCAAAGAAAATTGAAGAAGCTCTTCTGGATCCCAGTTGGATCGAAGCTATGCAAGAAGAGCTGAATCAATTTAAGAGAAATGAAGTTTGGTTTCTTGTACCCAGACCATTTCATCAAGCCGTTATTGGAACCCGGTGGGTATTTAGAAACAAACTAAATGAAGTAGGTACCGTGGTTAGAAATAAAGCAAGACTAGTAGCTCAAGGTTTCAGACGAGAAGAAGGAATAGACTATGATGAAACCTATGCACCAGTAGCAAGGCTTGAAGCAATCAGAATATTTTTAGCCTTTGCTGCTTTTAAAAATATCAAAGTTTATCAGATGGATGTGAAAAGCGCATTCTTAAATGGTCTACTGCAAGAAGAGGTCTACGTTGAACAACCTCCAGGTTTTATCGACCATTTCTTACATCATCATGTACTTAAATTACGCAAAGCTCTGTATGGTTTAAAGCAGGCGCCTAAAGCATGGTATGACACTCTATCACAATTTCTTGCCAATCGTGATTTTACAATCGGCACAGTAGATAAGACTCTATTTACCCTAGTTAAGAATAAGCACATTATGTTAGTACAGATTTATGTTGATGACATTATTTTTCGGTCAACTAACCCCAAATTATGTGCAAAGTTTGCTAAGTTAATGCATGATCAGTTTGAAATGAGCATGATGGGAGAATTAACATTCTTCCTAGGACTACAAATCAAGCAACTTGATACTGGAATTTTCATAAATCAAGCTAAGTATACCAAGGAGCTACTGAAAAAGTTTGGCATGGAAGCATGCTCTGCTGCTTCCACTCCAATGAGCTCATCCAATAAACTTGATAAGGATAATAGTGGAATTCCAGTAGAGATAACTCAGTATCGTGGTCTTATTGGTTCTCTGTTATATCTTACTGTCAGTAGACCTGATATTATGTTTGCTGTTTGTATTTGTGCAAGATTTCAATCTAACCCTAAGCAGTCACATTATATTGCTGCTAAACGTATTCTGAAGTACTTAAAGGGAACTCAAAATGTCGACTTATGGTATCATAATGATTCATCTTTTAATCTTATTGAATATTCAGGTGCTGATTATGCAGGTTGAAAACTAGAGAGAAAAAGTACAAATGGTTTTTGTCAATTTCTTGATGATAGGCTGATCTCCTGGTTTAGTAAAAAGCAGACTTTCATAGCTACGTCTACTGCAGAAGCAGAATACCTCGCTGCTGGAAGCTGCTGTTCTCAAATATTTTGGATGCAACAACAGCTTAAAGACTATGGATTTCATGCTTCTGAATCACCCATATTCTGTGACAATACCAGTGCTATAGCAATTACGCAAAATCCAATACTTCATTACAGAACAAAGCACATAGAATCAGACACCATTTCATTAGAGATCATGTGCAGAATAAATACATTCGTCTGGAATACGTTTCTACTGATCAACAAGCAGCAGACATCTTTACAAAGCCTCTGCCTGAGAATAAGTTTTCTTATTTTCGAAATGTTCTTGTTTTAATTGATTTAACTTGAATATATTGTTGTTATCAGTTTGTTAAATGATGTCAGTTATTTGTTTCTCATCTAATATCATTGAGTTCATAAGAAAAGGAGACAATTTGTGGTAACTACTGTTATTTTATTAAGAATGAAATCAACGCCTTGCAACTTGATTCAAACTTCTTTCTACAGCATATTGCCACATTCTAAACCAGTTGTTTAAATCATGACTCCGAATATTCCTTAAGTTTTCAGAATTGATGAAAAAGTCAAGCCACTCCCACTCTCTTGACAGCAGCAGGTGGTTCAGCACATCATCCTTGACCAGCCCGGATATGTGATCAACTCGAGCAAGACTTTTGAACCTTCTTGCTAGTGACCTCTGTTTAGCAGAAGCAGGAAACTCTCCAGTGTTGATTTCTTGAAGATCATGAACAATAGTCCAAATGGACATAACCTCGTCAAAAATGAAGTCTTCTGCACCTTGTTTTAATTCTTGCAGAAGTTGAGGTGTCCATGAAGGATGAGGAACATGAGTGCTGCTTTCACAATCCATTGGAATACTATTGTCATTATAAGAAGAAGTCATTTTTTTATAGACAAGACTTGAAGAAGACGAGGAGTCATCGAGCATTAAATTCTCTCAGACTAAGTTTTTCTCACTCTTCCTTTTGTTTATTTCTTGTTACTTGTTTATTCGCTTATTTGCATTAAGTAAAAGCAGTAGATAAACAGAAATATGACAAAATGGAATATTTCATTCATAAAACTAGATGCATTACATTGTTCTATCTATTACATTGTGTTGATATCAGCAGCTTGAAGTACTCAGGAACCTAATTAAGCTCTGCTGGAATCCCCTCTCTTTGCGTGATCATGGTTGCTGAACGGGATGATTCCACAACTTAGTCCTAATAACAAGAACGAACAATCTAACTGATTGTTCATATTACAGGCTAATGAATTTCTTCCAAGACTTCATAACTTGAAAAAAAAGATGTCTTCAGACATCATCTTACGAGAAGCTGGAAAGTGTCTGGAGAAGACTCCGAGAACTTGTTTGCATAATCCATTTGTGTTTTGTTATTATTTGAGTACTTATTTTAATTTGTGAGACTACAGGTACTTATAAAGAGTTTTGGGAACGCTAAAGAGACATCCAACCGATCACATCATGCACGAATATCTAGAGTCATCTGTCATCCCCTGAGATATCGTATCAATAGCATTTATTACTTGCATTAATTGAGGGGCAATATTATTTTATTCTGTCTTTTCCTTTTCCGTGCTTTATCAGAAGCAGAAGACGATTTGTCTTTTCGATAAAACAGCGTCTCTACTGGTTTTTATTCAGATGCTGAAAATATTTCAGCACTTCAAAACTTCCAGTAGATATTACCATAAGACGACAAACTCTCTTCTGATTTTTGTAGTAACCGCTTTGGACAGCCCGTCTTTTATTTTTACTTTTCAAAATTTTGGTGTATCTGACACTCTCTGCTCAACTTTTCAAATTCAACCGTAAATATATTGACACGTGTCCTTATGTTTCACTAACGGCTATACATTCTAGACTATTAACCGACTATTCTCAAATTTTTTACTTTTATGCTTTCAAATCTTTTGCATACTAACTACTGTTATATCTCATATTCTCATTCTACTGCAAAATCTACTTCAAACTTATTTCTACTTGCAGAAAATGGCCGGAGCATACACACTCAATGCCTATCAAGTTAGCTTTGCTTCAGTGTTGACTGTCAAGGATGAAAATCTAGTCAACATGTTCAAAGCCATCGAGAAATCTTGACTTAGACGGTTTCTGGAAGCACCAGCAGTTATCTACAAAAATGCTCTACTGGAATTCTACGCCAGAGCTAAAGTTGATGAAGGAAAAATCACCTTTTCCCAGGGAGATGTTTCTATCTCAATTGATGCTGCTCTTCTGGGATCGAACTTCTTCCTCCCATGCTCAGGGATTTCAGATTTTTCTGATACGTCTAAGGAGGAGATGTCTGCTGCCCTCGTTACGTACTCGGCTTCTGGAGAGGAACTCTCTCCTTCTTGCTTCAAGAAGCTACTCAATATGGAATACCAGGTGCTTGCTGATATTGTTGCAAAATCACTATTGGTCAAATCCGGTACTTTTGACAAGCTGACCAAGGAGAAAATCCAAGTGATGCTGGCCATCACCTCTGACTTCAAAGTGGATTGGAGTTCATTCCTGTTTCGAATCATGAAGGATATGGTGTTAAGGAAGAGTTCTGGCTTTGCTGTTCAAATCAGCAAGATGCTGGTTTTCCTCTTACTACTGATCAGGCCATCTCTTACGTCACCATGGCTGATCCTGACAATGTGCTAGTGCTAAGGCCAAAGCCAAATGTGCCTGAGTTCATTGCTTTGAAGAAGGAAATGGGAGATGCTCAAACTGAGGCTCAAGGACCTCAGAAGAAGATAAAGAGAAAGAGAGTGGTTATCTCCACTGATTCTTACAAAACAGTATCTGAGGAGTCTGCTGCTCCTACCAAGACATCTCTACCAGCAACTCCTAGCAAGAAAAAAGCTCGCACTGTTGTTCGCATCAAGAAAACAGTAGCAATCAATGATTTAGACACTGTCCCCTTGTGACAAGTGTTTCCAGAAGCCACCTCTTCTTTGCCAGAATCAGTCCATGTTTCTAGACCAGTAGCTACTGCAACCACTTCATCTACTGCTCCGATCTTCAGACTGACTTCTGGAGTTGTCATTTGGGAATCCACCGCTGGGTCTTCTGCATTTAGACCAGTGATGCCTATATCATCTTCTGATAAAGGCAAAGGAAAACTTACTGTAGGATCACAATCTCATGGCATCAAAGCATCTGTTTTCACTGGTGTTGATCTTCACATAGAGGAAATTGAGAGAACTGCCAATGAAGGCATGAAGTTCTTCGACGAATGGCATAAGGTTCGGGTTTTTCATCCTCTCTCATATTTCAGGACAAAAGGTACCTTTGGAAGAATAATGAAGTATGAGGAGAAAGTTTTTGAATTTGCCAGAACTGATAATGTGATTGAAGCCATGAGCAGGCGAAGCTTTATTCTTGAGCAACAGAAGCAACAGAAGCTGGAATCTGTCTTAAAGACTCTTCAGTCTAATTTCAACTCTATGATTCCTACTGCTGCTCAAGATTAGCATGTCATTCGCATTCTGACTGATCGATTGCGAATAATGAATGAGCAACTTCTTGCTCAAGAACAGGCCTTTGGCGAGCCTGCACAATATTCAGTAGGTTTCGTTCCAATCTTTACTCAGACTAAGCCAATTGAGTAATGGATTACAGCTTCACCAAAAGATAAGGTCTTCAGTACTCCTGAATCACCTAAGCGGCCTACTCAATCTTCGTCTCTTATTTCTGCTTGAGAATTGGCTTCGGTGGATGAAGTCATTGAATCCATTGTTCTTACTGTCTCCGCTACACCAGAAGCAGTTCAGGCTGAAGATGTGGTCCAACCAGCAGTCCAACCAACAGTTCAACCAGCAGACCTACACATGGCAGTATCAGATGCTACTCAATCTCAATCATTGCCAAATTTAGAGATTTTCTCTACTGAACATCGAGTGGCAATAGAAGCTATTTTGAATGATCCATATATATCCATTCCAGCCACCAAACAACTGGAAGCCTTGGAAGCTGCAGTACCACAAGGAAATGCATCGCCTGAACCATCTATTGCTGCTGAAGGAACCTCTTCGGAACAGCCCGTTGCTATTTCTACTGCCCCTACAGAACTTATCCCTTCTACTGCACTGATTGTCCATCCTGCTGACTCCCCGACTCAAATTGCTAACGTTGCTCATCTTGCTGAAATCCAGCAACGTATGTTGGCCAGAAGCCCCTTCCCAGAAGAAGAGCACTTCAATCTTGAGTTTGAGATCGAAACACTGAGGCGATCTATTGATAGAATTTCCGAAATCGTCAAGCAGTTATCTTTTAATCATGCTGGTGAGGTCAGTGCCACCGACTCTTTCCGCAAACGCATAATGAATTATGTCCTTAACACGGCAAAATCATTGTCAAAGCTTGAAGTTGGATCTGATCTCTTCCGGAAAAATGTCTTAGCAAGTCATGCTCACCTCGTGCTCGGTCAAACTGATGTTCTTCGTACTATCTCTGCTCATGACTCGTCTCTTCAATCCATCTCAACTCAAATTGCGGCCACTGACTCCAAAATCAAAACTATCAACGACAAGATTGAGTCTCAATCTCAATCAATTCAAGCTCTAAATGAACAAGTTTCGAATCAAACGCCAATACTGGAGATACTGCATACTGGCCTTATTAATCTTACTGAACGAGTGGATTTCTTACTTACTCGAGTTCAGACATTTGATGCCAAAAAGGAGGAAACTGAAGGCAAACCAGAAGCAGAAGGAAGAATGACAGAAGGAGGACATCACACAGAATCATCTTTCAGAGGCCAAGATCCTCAGGATGAGGATACCTTGTTCCGAGATATTGGAACAGATGATTAAACCTCCTTAACGCTTTTTGAACTCTGATTTACTGTTTATTTTCTTATCAATTGCTTTTAAAGGCTATCTGCTTTTATATTAATCTTTACTAACTTCTAGGTTTTGGCATCCGGTCAAAGGGGGAAATTGATAGACTTAATTTAATTGTGATGATGATAGTCAAAACCAGTAGATCGAGTGAATAAAAATCTGAAGATAGTTTAAAAGCAATAGTTAGTATAAAACCAGTAGTTCCCCTATCACTTTTACAAAACAGTACTCTTCGAGTACTTATCCTCTTAGAGAAACAGAAGCAGAACTTGACTTTTACTGAATCAGAACCAATAGATCTTATATTAAATGTTATCGTTACTCTACCAAGTACGAGTATTAAATGCTTCATTAATGCTGAACAAAGTCATTTAATACGTCTTACTTATTTTGGTATAAAACAAGACTGATTGTTTTGAAGCCTTTTTGCAGGAACCCTTTAGGCAATAAAGCTGATTTTATCAGAAGTCAACGAAGCCGTTTTTTTATAGACGTTAGATTCAAGACTTCTATATAAACGCAAGATCAACGATGTTTACAAGTTACCAAAAACTACGAGCTTATTCTCTAACATACGAACGTTGATTTGAGCACTCAGATTTTCTTATCATCTTTAAAGCTCAATATTTAGAAAAGCAGCACACGCTTCACTTAAGTTATCTGATCTTTTGAGATCATATTGTGCTGATTGTTTTTTACTCTCTCTACAATCATTATCGAGTTATTATATCTTTGAGAAGAGTTCGTAATCTGGAAAAGAGTCTTTTCCAGAACTTTGTTGTATTCGTATTATCGTGTTGAGAAACTAAGAGTTTCAGTAGGCGAAGGATAAGTCCTGCTGAAGTGGGTGTGTACAAGTGTTGTACTATAAAAATCAAAGTCTTTTAGTGATACCTTCTGGAAACAGAAGAAGGGGAGACGTAGAAGATTTCATCTTCGAACTTCCATAAATAACCATTGTCTACTGCTTACTATTTTATCATTATACACCCTTAAACCATCAGATCGTTTCCGCACTATATTGTGGTCTGCTTGAACAAGATTTGCTATAATCTATAACAGGATTCTATCACCCTTTTGCAAAAACGACCGTCAAAGGAAAATAGTTTATTCACCCCCCCTCTAAATTCCATATCGATTCCCAACAACAGGAACCAGCTCAACCGTCTTATCTTTCAAACCACTAGTCTTCAACCGCTTGAATTTCAGACCGCCTACCATTCAACCATTTGAAGCAGAAATAGTTCAATTTTCCCAATCGGCTGTTCGAAGACTCTATGTCTAGTAATTAAAGAGCTATTTATTGCTCACTTAATGAAAGGCACTCTCTGATCGGTTCAGGACATTCAAATAGTTTTGCACCGCTACAAGTCAACCATGTTCTGTACCAATCCTAATATTGATCTGCATTTATGTCACTATCCCAGAAAAGAAAGATTACTTATATCCTACAAGTTTTGATGGTAAAAAAAATTGCCATAAAAGGATACTTAGCAGTAACTCTTCAAGGAATGAGATTTCAAGATGTGCTACCAAAGAGAACATTAAATGCTTTGCTGAAGAACATTTAATATATTTGCAGTTGATAGTGACACATCATTTCAAAGTTACAGGTTAACGGTACTCATCTCTTTTCGAGCGTTGCAATGACAGCTTATATAAGAAGAGCTGGATGTATGCAAGAAAAAAAAATAACAACGAGATACATAATCATCAAGCTTTCAACAGTGCGATTATCTCAAGCCTGCATACTTAAAGAGTTTGAGCGCAATCAAAGATCATATACCTCATCGCTCATCTAGCACTCAACATAAAGATACTCAACACTTGATGAACTTTCGTTGCATATACCAACACATAATGAACTTCCGTTGCATATTCGAATATCCAGTATTCTATTACATATTATGAGTATCTCATATACCAAATCAAATATTAGCAATCTGAAATTATGTATGAAACTGAGTACTTTAAAATTTCCATGCTTATTTGAGAATTTTTTTTACAAAAAAAATATTAAATGAGATGAATATGTCATCTAAATACATCTTCTATAGAAAGATCAACACTTGATGAACTTACGTTGCATATTCGAATATCCAGTATTCTATTACATATTATGAGTATCTCATGTACCAAATCTAGTATTTTCAAACTCAAATTAGGTATTTCTCATCCAAATGCATATTTCATGGAAATACCAATACTTGGTGAACTTACATTGCCTATTTGAATATCCAGTTTTTTAATACATATTGTGAGTATCTCATTTATGAAATCAAGTATTTGCCTATTCAAATTAGGTAATTTTCAAGTAAAACTAAGTATTTTAAAATTTACATACTTATTTGAGAATTTTTTTTTTTACAAAAAAATATTAAATAAGATGAATGTGTCATCCAAATGCATTTTTCATGGAAATACCAAAACTTGGTGAACTTACGTTGCATATTCGAATATCCAATATTTTTAATACATATTGTGAGCATCTCATTTACGAAATCAAGTATTTGCAAACTCAAATAAGGCATTTCTCAAGTAAAACTGAGTACTTTAAAATTTACATGATTAGTTGGAAATTTGATTTTTTTTACAAAAAATATTAATTGAGATGAATATGTCATCCAAATGCATCTTCCATGGAAAGACCAAACTTGGTGAACTTACATTGCTTATTCGAATATCAAGTATTCTATTACATATTATAAGTATCTCATGTACCAAATAAAGTATTAGAAAACTCAAATTATTGAAATTTTTTTAATGCATGAAATTGATATTTCAATTTATAATATTAAATAACAACAAATTTGGGTATCACTTGGGAAAAACTAAGTACTGACAGCTTAAAAAAATGAGTATATTTTGCAAATCATTCATGGAAAAAAATTTGCAATGGATTATTTGTAATGATACCAAGCTACAACAAATCACAACATATATGAAACTATGCGTGAATACAACAGTTTAATGATTAATACATAAATACTTCATAATGCATCTACAAATTGCAATTACAAACACAAATTCCAATATTTTGTTCACGGCATAAAGTATTTCCACTCACAATTCTCTTTGCTGCAAACAACTAAGATCTTATCACTATTATTTTTTCCTGTAACTAAAAGATCTTACACTAGCAATAACATAGTTTTCAAGACGAATCCCGAATTCTTCTGCATCTATATATTTTGACATCCCCACATAATCATATATGAGTATTTATGGGATAAAATCAACTATTTGTAACTCGAATTAGGTTTTCTTTGTACCAATTTATGTATCACATTTTTACTTCATGAATGACACTATAAAAAATATTAACTTCAAACTATATTTTTTGACATCATCAAATAATAAAATTTGAGTTTTTAAAGGGTAAAATAAAGTAATTCTGGACTCGAATTAGATATTATTTGTATTAATTTAGGCATCACATTTTTACTTTACGAATATCGTCATCAAATGCCACTCAATATTACCTTCAAACTATATATTTTGACATAAAAAAGTAGTTAGGGAGTAAAATCAAGTATTGGTAGATTCAAATTAGATAGTCTTTGTACCAATTTAGATATCACATTTAACTTCACAAATGACACATCAAAAGTCACTCAATATTACTTGAAACTATATTTTTCATTCCTCAAAATTGAGTCTTAAAAAGGTAAAATCAAGTATATGTGAGATCGAATTAGGTACTATTTGTACCAATTTAGGTACCATTTTTTTAACTCACAAATCTCATAATAAAAAACCAATCAATATTAACTTCAAATTATATATTTTGACATCCTCAAATTATCGAATTTGAGTATTTAAAGGGTAAATCATGTATTTGTGAACTCAAATTATGTCTTATTTGTTTTAATTTAGGTATCACTTTTTTTACTCCACGTCCTCAATATTAACTTCAAAGTATATTTTGACATCCCAAAATGATTGGATACGAGTATTTAGGGAGTAAAATCAAGTATTTGTAGACTCGAATTAGATACTCTTTGTACCAAGTTAGGTATTACATATAAACTTCAAAAATGGCACCATCAAAAGTCACTTAATATTAATTGAAACTCAAGTATTTTCTTACACATTTGGAATATTCAAATAGTCAAATCAAATATCTGGAAGCCCAAAATAGGTATGTTATCGGTCAAAATAAGTACCTTTTCTTATTTCACGATGAGTGAGAACTGTGTTTTTACAAAAATTAGATGACATGAATACACATTTTCAATGAAAAGACCAACAATGACTACATTTATAGTGATCGTACGATGATCAGTATTTTTTTACACATTTAGAGTATTTAAAGAGTCAAATCAAAATCTGAAACTTCAAAATAGATATTTTATAAGTCAAAATAAGTACTTTATCTTATTTCATAATGAGGGAAGAACTATGGTTTTTTTTTAAAAAAATGACATGAATAAGTCATCATAATGAATTTTAATGAAAAACCAACAACAACTGAATTTGTGGTGATTGTTCGAAAATATAGTAATTTTTTTTACATATTTTGAATATTCAAAGAGCAAAATCAAATATCTGAAACCTCATAATAGGTACTAATTTGGTAGATGGAAAAAACACAATTATTTTGGTGGATAAAATTATATATTTATTTAAATAATAAAATGACAAAAATGTAAATTTATCTTTATAGGGAGTTAAAACTAAGTTTGTAGTGTTATCAGGTATTGATTTGTAAAAAAAATCATTTAGGTACTGAATCTTAAATCAAAGATGTACAGAGATATTTTTTTCAAATTTACCCTTATTTCTATCATAAAAAAACTTGCATACATAAATTCATATAACTAGTTTCAACGTTGTGGATTACGTCAAAGCGATGAAGTTCATCTGCAAGAACATAAATATTTATGTGGTTCATCTGCTACATCCACTGAACTACTTCAAATATTTATTCTCAACCTAGAGTATAACCGAGTATTTATTTTCTCTAACCCTGCACTCACAAAAAACACTATTTTTTATTTGCTCTCTATTTCACGATGTTGAAAAACTTTGTTGGGATGCATTAAACTGAAACGAAGGAGCTCTAATTCCTCATAACGTAGTAGTGTATTTAATTCCACGGAAATCATGCTACAGTCACCAATCATTGGCATCTATTGTCGAATTTACGATTTTCCAAATCACATTGCCCAACAATTACAATAGGTAGAAACGTGCAAAACAAGTTGTACCCACCAAACTATTCCATCAAGCTAGTTTAGTCGACAAATTTCTTTTACGTTTGAAAATTATAAGTTATAACTACGACATTAAGAAACAGTAAAATTGGTTTGATGATCTAATTAGTCGAAACCAGGTTTTATAGTAATAACTTGTTATTTTTACCTTTAATTTGTTATGTTGTTGCTAAACATGAGATAACTGTCGACGTGATACCGAACATCATAGACATGTTAAGTTGTGCCAGCGTGGTTTCAAAATTCATGGCATTATAGGCTTTCCAAATGGCCTAGACAGGGCAATTTATGTATCCTTTGATTCAGATTCTCGGAGAGATTCGAGCACGCAGCTGATTCTTCATGATAGTTGTGAGTTCTTGTTTCTCAGTAAGATCTACTTCGTCACCTTCGACAGGAATCCACTAAAAGTTCCAAATAAGATTGGCCACAAAATATTCCAAATGCAGGAGTGCCAAAGAAAGGCCTGGACAAATCCTCCTTCCGGCACCAAATGGCATCATTTTGATCTCTTTTCTCCCTGTTATATCGAAAGCCTCTCCAATATCAATACCCAAGAATCTTTCAGGCTTGAATTCCATTGGATCCTCCCACACCTTCGGGTCCCAACCCATATCAGCCACCATAAAATTCACCGTGGCGTCACGAGGGATCTCGTAACCATCCAACTTGATGTCCTCTGTCACCTTGTGCGGCAGAACGAAATGGACTGGAGGGTGTCGCCGCAAGGCTTCTAACACTACTGCTTTCAGGTATGGCATTTTCTGTGCATCCTCTTCCTCCACCATCTGCTGCTGCTGGCTGCTTTTCCGCGAGCCCACTACACTGATTATCTCATCGTAAAGCTTGGATTGGATGTGAGGATACTTGACAAGATTAGCCATTATCCATTGCAGAGCCGTGGATGTGGTATACGTGCCAGCGGCAAGGAATTCGCTGCATAGGCTCACAAACTCTGATTCCTCCAGTTTCCTGTTTTCTTCTGGAAGCTGCAAATCAACCAGTGTGTCCACATATGCTAACACTGCTTCATGATCATCATCTTGATTGTTCGAGATCCTCTGTTGTTTGGCTTGGATGCGGGACCTAATGAGAGGAACCAACAGTTTCTTCTGTTCTAGGCGCACTCGAAGGAGTTCCTTCCAGCGATTGCGGTACAGGATTTTCCCCTATCGAGGCCAAAAGTTGAGGACGTTGAATCGTCGAAAGCCCAGAAGCAATTCACGTTGCACCGATTCAATTTCCTTGATTTGGGTCTCGTGGAGCTTGTCCCCGAAGCACATGAGCGCCAGCAGGCAGTACATGGCATGCTGGAAATGATCGATCAGCGTGACTGAAGATTCCGATTTGATTGTTTCATTCAATCGACTAACTAGAATTGAAAGAACCCACTGGCGGGAGCTTGAGTAGGATTTGACCCGACCTGGATGGAGGATCCCGTGGGTTAGGTTGCGGCGGAGAAGACGCCACGTGGGGCCGTAGGCGGCGGAGTTAATCACTATCCGGGGTTTGTTCATAACCTTGCTGGTGGCAGGTGGAGGTGGCCGGTCGGAGAAGATGGCACCGTGCTGGATGAGGGCACGGTGGGCCAGGGAGTGGCTTCCGACGAAAATAAGCTTCCGAGGCCCGATACTTATCGTCATGAGCGGGCCATATCGTGTCTTGAGGCGGCGGAGGATGCATTCCAACTCGGAAAGAGGGCGGCGGAGCAATATAAAATTGCCGATCAGAGGCAATGAAGCCGACCTGGATGACAAAAAAGCTCGGCCAATGTAACAGATTGGACCTTATCAATCAATTCTCCGAAAGCCAGAATCGGTTGACCCTCATGATCCCGAATCACACCACCAACTGCATAACTGGGAGATCCCTCTTTATAAGCTGCATCCACATCCAACCGAAATTGGTGAGCTAGCGGGGCAGACCAAGTGATTGGAGAGCTGATCAAAGATGACTTTTTGCCGCTCGTTACTGAATCACGTGCAACACGGTAATCCCAGAGCATATTTTCACACCAATCAGCATCTAACACTCGAGCCTTGCCATGACAATCATGAAGAAAGCGAAGTCTCTCGTTCCAAGTGGCCCAAGTGCGCATGACAAATAACTCGAAATCAGGTTTACTCAGCTTCTCCTTCATCCCTAGAAATATATCAAACACATCTAAGTGGCGAAGCTGCTTAAGAGATGACCAAATCCAGCTACTTTTCCAACAAGATTTCACAGCCGGACAAGAGAAAAGGGCATGACTGGAAGTATCCCAGTTAGACTGACACAAAGGACACCTTCCAGTAACGGGAACATGATGTGCAAGAAGATTTTGTTCCGTAGGGATAATATTATTAAGCGCTCTCCACCAGAATATTCTCACTTTAGGAGGGATCGATAAAGACCACAGGAACTTCCACCAATTCTTATGGAAATGGGCCGAGCACGAAGAGGGCTGATCATAGAGGCCTTGGGCAGCCTTATATCCATCACGTACCGAATATTACCTTTCTGGTCATATTTCCAAAATCTCGCATCCTTTTTATTAGTCAGAGTGATGGGAATAGAGGTGATTTTCTGAGCAATAAGTGGAGAGAAAATCTGTTGGATTAGAGGCACATTCCATCTTCCTTGCACCATGAGGGACTTCACTTTAGAGAATGAAGCGTAGTCAGGAATCAGTGCTAGACAGGTTCTAGGACCCGGAAGCCAAATATCCTCAAACGTATTAATACGAGCCCCATCTCCCACCTTCCAACACAAACCTTTAGCAAGTAAAGAACGGCTCCACATCAAAGCTCTCCAGATGGAGGAAGGATTGCTGCCCATTTCGGCTTCCATAATATCCTGGTGGCGAAAATACCGGCCTTTCAAGACTTTGGCCACCAAAGAATCAGGTTCCGAGATAATACGCCAAATATGTTTAGCTAATAGGGCCTGATTGAAAGTCTCCAGCTGTCTGAACCCCAACCCACCCATGAATTTCGGTTTACACAAGGATTGCCAAGATTTCCAGTGCATACGATTTTTCCCTGCGTCGACTCCCCACCAAAAATTAGAGCATTCATGTTCTATCTCTTCACATACTGATTTGGGGATACGAAAGCAGGACATGACATAAGTAGGGATAGACTGGAGTACCGATTTGATCAATGTTTCCTTACCCCCTACCGAAAAATTTTTGTTTCTCCAACCTTGTATTCTCTTCACTACTCTCTCCACCAGATATGTGAATTGCAGTTTCTTACTCCGCATAGACACAGCCGGGAGGCCCAAATACACAGCGTGGGCGTGAACCACTGGGATAGCTAACACAGACTTAATATTCCAGCCAGCTGCGCATTAGTATTCGGGCTGAAGGAGAGGGAAGATTTTTCGAAGTTAATAAGTTGTCCTGAAGCCTTCGCATATGATAACAGACAGTTTTTCACCGCCAAACAGTTCGCCATTGTAGCTCTGAAGAACAAAAGACTGTCATCAGCAAAGAACAGATGCGTAAGAGAAGGGCAGGAAGAGGCCATCTGAACCCCAGAAAGCAGACGTTGTTGTTCAAGTGAGATGAGAGCAGATGATAAACCATGAGCGCATAAGACGAATAAGTAGGGAGAAAGAGGGTCTCCCTGTCTCAGTCCTCTACTCGGAATGACGTTCCCAACCAGATCACCATTCAGAAAAAAAGAGTACTTGACTGTTCTGACACATCACATAACCTTCTCCACCCAACATCGAGAGAAGCCCAGTCTGATCATAATGCCTTCAAGAAAAGACCACTCAACTCTGTCATAAGCCTTGCTCATATCAAGTTTTAAAGCAGCGTAGCCTTTTTGTCCCTGTTTTCTGCTCCTAATCCAGAGCAGCGTTTCAAAACTCAAAATAATATTGTCAGAGATCAGTCTACCTGGGATAAAAGCACTCTGAAACTCATTCACAGTATGTTTGAGTATGGGACACAATCTATTCGTGAGAGCGCGAGCAACAATTTTATAACAAACGTTACACAAAATGATAGGCCGATAGTCCTTCATAGTCAAAGGAGTCGCGACCTTAGGTATCAGAGTAACGGTAGTGGCATTCCAGTCCTCAAGAGGGGCTCCTTCATTCAAAATATTCAAACACTCCAGCGTGACCTCCTTCCCAATCACTTCCCAGAACTTCTGAAAAAAGAACACCGACATTCCATCCAGCCCTGGCACTTTATCTGGATGCATATCAAACAGGGCCTTCCTAACTTCAATTCCTGTAAAAGGGGCACAAAGGGCATAATTTAATCGATCATCAACCATAGGGCAAACCTGATTCAAAATCTGTGCTCTGTCTTCCTCCGAGGGGTTACTAGAGGAGAACAAGTCTGAGAAATAATTTTGAATGATCTCCGCCATACTCCTAGTGTCAGTGCACCAATCCCCGTGTGAAGAGACAAGCCCTTTGATATGGTTCTTAGCTCGACGCGCAGACGCACACGCATGGAAGTATTTGGAATTTCTGTAACCATGTGCAAGCCAATTCACCCGACTGCGCTGCTTCCAGTAAAGCTCAACCTTAGTAGCTAGCATCTCCACCTCACGTTCCAACTGCCCAATTCGATCCCCAGCTAGTGCCCACTGGTCATGGGTGCGCAAAGCATTCAGCTGCCTACGTTTGATTCTAATCTGTAATGGCAACTTTCGAAACCTGTCTCCTGCCCAAATCCTGAGGAGCTCCAAACACTTTAACAGCCTACTAGAGAGTGACAAGGAGGTATTCTGCTTGTTCCATCCCCTCATAATAACATCTGAACAGTCTGCTTCTGTGTCCCAATGTGGTTCGAATCTCATACAGGCCGAGGGCCGAGCTTGCGAGGGATGCGGTCCTCCTAGCTCAATAAAAATCGATCGGTGATCCGAGTGAAAAAATTCCAGATTATGCACCATCGCAGCAGGGTAAAGGATTCTCCACTCAAAAGTATCCACATATCTGTCGATCCTTTCAAAAATAACATTGGGATGAGCACGACGATTGACCCAAGTAAAGAATTCCCCCTCAGCATGGAGATCTTGGAGGTTGGAAATATCAAGCACCTCACGGAACGCCCTAGTCTGCCACAGGGACCGTGGGTTACCCCCATGCTTTTCTGTGTCGAATAAAATTTCATTAAAATCACCGCCCACGATCCACGGAAACCTGCTCAATTCATGCATGCAACTCAGACGACACAGAAGCGTCCAAGAGATATGTCTGTTATTCGCCTCTGGGTGGCCGTAAAAGCCCGTAAATCTCCATCTCTTCTCCCCATGCCGCACTATACTATCAATATGCCCAGAAGAATAGGAAAGCACTGTGACATTCAAAGGCTCCTTCCACAACAGAATCAATCCTCCACTTCCGCCCTCACAATTAACTACAAATAACCCAGAAAAACCCAGAACAACTTTCCAACGCTTGCAATTAAAGTCCCTTAATTTTGTTTCACAAAGAAATATGAGGGACGGGTTCTTTTCAGCAATGAGCCGCTGCAATTCCCGGAATGCCCGTTGATTCCCAAGCCCCTGAGCATTCCAAACGATGCAACTCATGGATATCGGCGGGGTTGCTTAGCAACCACCGTCGCTGGAATACTATCAATAGGATTAGTGTCCTTTTAGAGCACCCGTTTTCTACCAAGGCTATTGCCCACCTGCCTCAACTCATTATCTTTACCAAAAATCCCACTATCTCGGTTACTGATAGATGCTCCATGATCCAGGGCACGACGTTTCCATCCTTTCAATTTCTTATCTTGGTGCTGCCCATAAGACCCTACAACACCTGAAGCTTGTTAGAGGATCGATTAAGCTGTTCAAATGCGCAACGGAAGTTTCAAAATAATTTTCTATCATGAAAATTTCGAATACCCTAAGCCTATAATGTGTAGCAAATACAAAAAACACAATATGACATTCATAGGGTGTTTAGAAATCTTTACCTATCAATCTCTTGAGATTGATGATGGCTCCAACTAAGGTGTAAACACCTTAGCTCTTGAATGACAAGAAGATCTACAAGCCTCATCCTTTCTTCAAAATTAGGCCCACCACCAACTAGCTAGAACCCTTCTTATTTTGCACTAGAAAAATAAGAAGATTTTTCAAGGAGAAGTATTTTCTATCCTCAACAATTGAAGAAGAAAAATGAGAGAAAAATGAGGGAGAAGACACTTCAAAAATTTCGACCATAGCATGTCTCATGAAGGGGAGGATGAGTTGTCTTGGTGTGTGAAAAAGCTAAAACCACATTTTAGCAAGCCAAGCTTTGAACATTGAAAAAGTTGTCTCCAACCCTTCACCTCCCATGCATGCAATTTGACTTGGGCTTGTAACAATTACAAAGCCCATGGACTTTATTTAAATGTCATCAAACACATTTGAGACCATTTAATATTTACCTGATTTTACTCAAGCCCACTACTTTAATAATTATTTCTAATTGGGCTCTACTAGGCCCAATGCTATTTAATTAATCCAACACTTGAATTAATTTAATTATTTGGACTCTATTAGGTCCACTAGTGTTTAATTAATTCAACACTTGAATTAATTTAATTTAGTCCATAATAATGTTTATCAAAATCACAATTTTCAAATACATTATTTATTTGGCCAACTTTTAATTTAGGAACACTTCCACAAATTAAATGTTACATTTCCTTCATAGAAGTCATACTTCTATTTTCCCTTACGCTTATAAACTCCTTTATAAGCCGTTCAACACATTGAACTATTTTACTTCTCAGCGGGATCTAGAAAGCTAGTACTTGTGTGGCCCTCAATGGTTCATTGATACAACTAGCCGTGGGTTCACATCTCCATTTGATTCGGACTAAACATGTCCTTATATGAGCATACCCCAATTGCTCCATTCTTAATTATCAACTCCTTGATAACAAGAATGTCAGAACTCAAGTCTGATAATACCCAACCAATCATGTTAAATGCCTAGCAGCATCGCTTACACGATTCCCTAGGTATCAAATGATAGTGCCTGCAAGAACCATTCAATTATGGTTAGTGTACAGTACGGTCCCTTCAACTCATATATCCCGACCGATTCGACAACCATTGGTATACCGAGAGTTGTCAATGAATCGATACTATGTGTCATGTCGTAGTTGCATCGATGGTGTAATCTAAGAAACCCCTTTCTTAATTACCACCATACTCTGATCAGAGATTTCAAACTACATTCACACGAGATCACATAGGATATCCATACCCGAAGGTAAGCGGTGAATCCCCGACTACAATGCATCGACTCCTATATGTTTCGACAAACACCCAACCTTGCCACCTGATGACCCCATGAGAGTCGGTAAACAAGTCAAAGTGCAATGCTAGCACATAGAGTCTCAATGTTGTCCCGGGTCATAAGGACTAATGGTGTACAACCATAAACTAGGACGTTTCCACTAGATAAGTGAGAACCACTTGGAAAGTCCTTTATGGATGGTTGTTCAGTGCTCTCTACCAGGAGCACCTATCTGCATGCTCGGACATCACAATGTCCCCTACCAATGAAACATGGTACTCACATCGCAGATACTAGTCTCAAATGATAGTGCCTGCAAGAATCATTCAATTATGGTTAGCGTACAGTACGGTCCCTTCAACTCATATATCCGGACCGATTCGACAACCATTGGTATATCGAGAGTTGTCAATGAATCGATACTATGTGTCATGTCGTAGTTGCATCGATGGTGTAATCTAAGAAACCCCTTTCTTAATTACCACCATACTCTGATCAGATAGTTCAAACTACATTCACACGAGATCACATAGGATATCCATACCTGAATGTAAGCGGTGAATCCCCGACTACAATGCATCGACTCCTATATGTTTCGACAAAACACCCAACCTTGCCACATGATGACCCCATGTGAGTCGGTAAACAAGTCAAAGTGCAATGCTAGCACATATAGTCTCAATGTTGTCCCAAATCATAAGGACTAATGGTGTACAACCATAAACTAGGACGTTTCCACTCGATAAGTGAGAACCACTTGGAAAGTCCTTTATGGAGGGTTGTTCAGTGCACTCTACCAGGAGCACCTATCTGCATGCTCGGACATCACAATGTCCCCTACCAATGAAACATGGTACTCACATCGCAGATACTAGTCTCAAACTCGAGCGGCCTATATCCTTCTTAGCGTCGGCTGAATCGACTAGGAATTGTTTAGAATATACAGTATTACAAATATGAGTTTCATGATACTCATCATATGAGCATCTCATATTTTTTCTACTATTTGTATATTCAAGGACTTTATCTATGCAACTAACATGGGTATAAAGATAAAGATGTGCCAAAACAATAATTTCAAATATTATTAAAATAAAGATTGTTTATACATAGAGTTTCATTGTGAACACTCAGCCAACACTTGGCTCGACGGGCACCTACTCTATCAAAGCTTCCATATCAGACAAGAGCTGGCCAGCCCCATCAACAGGCACCATATGATGCCGAGGATGTTCTACATTAATCGACGATGGTGAGGGCTCGAGAGAGATCCCAGGACATTGGGTGCAAGCAAAAAGTTTACTGTGGGTAGCAGGTATTGCTTTGTCCCCCTTCAATTTATCAAGAGTGTCACCACAAAGGACATATGTCGTTGTCGGAGTGTGCTTAACCATAGCTGATGAAGAGTTACTAGCCTCGCTCAGGGACTGATCAGTACCAATCGGGGTCGCAGAGCTATGATCCTGGTTAAAATCAGGAGATGATCTCCTTGTTTTATCCCCTCCTTGAGAATTAGTCGCCCTGAGCCAATCCCCATAAGCCATCTTCCCATTCGCAGTCGGAGCCATCTCGCAGTCCTTAAAAGGGTGACCTAAGCAGCCATAGTTATAACAAAAAGAAGGAAGGCGCTCGTAGGCCAAGATGACAAAAAAAATACTCTCCGAGTCCTTATTGACAGACACGCTGATGGCTTTTTTTAAAGGTTTTGTAACATCAATACGGGCTCTGATACGCGCATACCTCCCTATGGCATAGCCATTGTCAAGTGTATCGATCTCTTCCACCTTTCAGATGAGGCTGCCAACTTTAAGTAATACATCCCTTTGCATGAATATCAGGGGCAAGTTATAGCACTGGACCCATATTGAGATAGAATCAAACCTCAAATCGCAATGGTTTTGAAACCCTCGGGGTTCTGCAAAGACAACCAAGTCTCTGAAAAAGTTCCAAGGCCCCCCCCGACAATAGCCCGCCGACGATCCGCAACCGCTGTGAAATCTAGGGTACAGAAGTTATCCCCTAGAGAGCCAATTTCGATCGACCGGGTGGCCTGGAGAATTCTCGGCATCTGCTGTTTAAACGTCACCACGTTGATCAACTTAGGTGCGAGCACTTTGGCCACCAAGCAGTGTTCTAGGCGTTTAGCACCAATATGTAAGTCCCCATCATCAAGGTTTAGGGTTTCCTTTTGAAGATGCACGCTAGACACTTTCAGTTCTTCCACCAATCGAATCACTTCCTCCGGATCCATCGCCAGAAGGGACACGAAGAAGAAAGCAAGAAACCAGCACCAATCAAATCAGAAAATCCGATAAGAGGGAAGAAACCCTACGAGAGGGAAGAAGCCCTACGAGAGAGAAGATCAAAATAGATTTTTAATATTTATTTGATTTTAATTTCTACCTACTAGCAGAAATATATAAAAATCATTTATATAATTATCATTAAGTGATAGTAATTTAAAACTTGATCACATATAACATATAGGATGTGATATACTAATTAGTCTTAAACCCAACTAATTATATAGGGCGGATAAGATGATCGATCTTCAACTGTGAGTTGTAGGGCCCTGGAGTATTGGGCCTCAATTTTGAACCGGGCTCAAATTTTTATTCGTTTAAATCCATGTAAAGCCCAATAAATATTTCTTACTATCAATCGAGCACGCCCGTACATAATTTATAATCTAGTTTATTCATTGTAATTAGGTCTAACCCTACGACATTTGTGTCATATAAACTATAAAAAAAATTAGCATAAAGGTACCATTCACGAGCAAGAAAAATAATAAATATTTTATATTTATTTGTTATCATATTATTTAAAAGATTTCAAAAATATAAAAATTGTAAAGTAGATTTATTATATGAATCAATAAAATTAATTAAAGAGTATGTCTCTTGTGAGACGTCTCACGAGAGTATGAATTTTCTCACGAATCTTTATCTGTGAGACGAATCAAACCCTACTGATATTCACAATAAAAAGTAATACTCTTAGCATAAAAATTAATATTTTTTCATAAATGATCCAAATAAGATATCTATCTCATAAAATACAATCCGTGAGACCGTCTTACACAAGTTTTTACCTGAATTAAAATCATAATTTTATAAATACATATGATGAGTCAACCTGACCGTTGACCCAGTGATGGTTCTAGGCTGGGTCATGGTTAATTCTGAGCCGGCCGTGGCATATCTAATTGAGTTGGCGTCCACATAGATTTATTGTCCACCTCACTAATCTATGTCGCCTACTCATCATTTTCTTGTCCAATTATTCAATAAAGCAAAAATCAGTCTAAAATAGCAAAAGTACATGATGTTGACCCTAATTCGACAAATTACAAGACTAAATCTCAAAATGACCAAAGATAACGAACCAAAATGACTGTTCTCTTTTTAAATTGTACAATTCAAATATTATGTTTCGATTGCTCTTCTAACTACTGTAACTATTGCACAACAACAATTTTCTTCTTAATAATTATAATCCATGATAATCGAACATGTGATCTTAATTTTGATACTAATTATATGACCAAAATGTTGTCGTCTTATTAAAAATTATAGTTGATGGTAACGATATAACTTCAATAATTTAAATCGTACAGTAACTCAAGCTCAACGCTTCAATTTTCATGTCAACAAGGGCAATTATCTACATCCCAACAATTATCATAACTTATTTTTAAGATCTAATTTTTAATATTTTTTGAAAAATATTAAAACCCAAAACCCAAAATATTTTTACATTTTTTATGACGTCTCAACATATCCACTTATAATATATTTAGTAAAATAATTTATTTTATGTCTATGATACTACTAACATTAATTAATATAATAATAATAATAATAACAACAGAAAATAATATTAATAATAGTAACTATAACATTTATAATAATAATGATAATGCAATAGTAGTCGAATTATACTAATAATAATAATAATAGTGTAAGTTGTAACTGTTCAAAAAGAATTTTTATATTTTGATGTTAAAAAATAATTAAGATAAAACTGATTTAAGCTAGACTGGTCTAGTCAAACAAAATTGACTATTTCGTATTAGTTTATTATTTTACATCAGTAGACACCATATTAGTTTACATAAGTTTAAACCAGATCAGTTTACTTCAGAAGACTAAAATGATGATTGGATAAAGTTTTTTTTGTAAAAATCTGATCATAGCAGTGTACGACTGTCGGAAAATATTGACATGGACAAAAAATAAGCCAACATATATTTTCTTTTTGGAACAGATCTTTTTTAAAACATCTATACATAGAGAAATGATTTAGTTTAGTAAAATTACGTCTTTTACTTAGATTCAAGCTATCAAACATCCAAATATCTGAACTAAAAATTCAACTTCTAGATCACACTTTACAAAGAATTGTATCTTATCATCAAGGATCATTAAATACTAGGATATAGCATTATTAAAAATCATTGTATTTAAATAGCAGTCTGTATACTGTCTATCTTCAGTTGAGGTGTACTAGGAGTTTTAGTTTGTCAGTGTTTAAATCCAAACTGAACTGAGATTTTGCAAACTACTTGTTCTATCCAAAGTCTTCTAGTGTGAGCCTTATTTTTGCATGCATTTGTTAGTCAACTGACATTGATAATCGAGAATATATATAATTCAGTTGCCAACCCAACTAAAAAAATTGAAAAGAAGTAGATTGTGTCTAGTGTTTATCCAACCCCTCTTCTAAACACTACAACTGATCCTATCAAGTGGTATCAAAGAAAGGTTTGTTCTTGACACTGAAAATTTCTTTTTCAAATGGCTTAATTGAGCAAAACTCTTATGTTCTCCAAGGAAGACTTTGATGATTGAAAGATAAGGGTGCATGCTCATTTAACTGCTCATGATGATGATATGTAGTTCGTTATCACGGATGGAACAATGAAGATATTGAAAAGCCAATACAACAATAGCTATCACTAACGGTGCTCCTCAAATGATAGAAAAACTAAGCAGTGAATGGACGAATGATGACAATAAAAAGTCAATCTTGAAAATATGGTGAATGACATTATGTACAAAAATCCTGACAAAAACACATTAAGAAAAATCAAAATGTGTAAGACGGCTAGAGAAATTTGGAAAAAATTGATTCAGTTGTGCAAAGGTAATGAACAGACCAAAGAAAAAAAATTTTTTGTGGTTGTATAGAAATTTGACAATATCAAGATGAAGTGTGAAGAATCAATGTCTGACTTTGATGAGAGAGTGTAAGGACCGTGTAGAGTATTATCGTAAATCCTATGTTGATTATCGATAATTTATGAAATTGTTATGTGATTATGTATATGAGGTATATCATGACAATGGAAAATGAGAAAATAAGTGTTAATAATGAAATATCGTACTGGATATTGATTAATTAACAGAATTGAAGTTGTAAGAACTCGAGTGGAGAAGCCGGACGCCAATACAATGCAAAACCAATATTTTGTACAGAACGTATGGCGCCCGAGCGGTAGAAAATGACCGCCCGAGCGCGGTACAAATCACACTCGAGGACAGAATGTCTCGCGCTCGGGCGCGAGAATTCTACCGCCCGAGCGCGAAGGCGGTGAAGATAAGACCAAGCTTCTGATCATTTCTTTCTTCATTCCCACTTCTTAAGTTTCGAGAAAAAGACAGGAAAATCGATTTCTTTCGTCCGAATCGACTTCGAAACGCTGTACAAACGCGAAACAAATTATATATTCGGAATCTTCGCGTCGAGAGCTTCTTTTTGAGGTAAATTTTTTCTAGTTTCAGCAGCTGTAAATATGAAAGTGCTGGAATAGCATGTATTTGAAGTCGAGATTCCTGTATGTGGTAGAATAACTGACAAGAAACTCATATTCGAAGTTGGAATTGAATTATGTTATGATTTTGATTTGATACGAATTTTCAAAGTTTCAAAAGATATTTGGAACTTATATTATTGATTTTGGATCATGTTATTGATTGAAATGAATATGGTATTGATGTAGATATCTTCAAGCTACATCAACTGGAACGAAGAATTGAGGTATGTTGCGACCGGGTAACATACGACAGGTATCTGCATTATATGATATATGTTGGATTGGTTTGATTGATTGGAATGAGAATACATGTCTATATGCCTTATTTGTTGAGTTTATGTGGCATACATGACATTGTGATTTGAATATCGATGTATAAAATAAATGTTTTGTTAACACACATCGTTTGATGCATACATCGATACATGACATGCACGTTGAGCTATGATCCTTGGATACCCTGATATGATTTGATTGGATTCTGGGGTTTGTGAACACAACGCTATGTTTGGTATTACATGACCCTTAAAACATAGACATTTGTGGCCCCGATGATTGATTGAGATCTGGGATTTGATGGCGCTTTGTCGACGTTATCATACGAGTATCCCTGATTGAGGCCGGTGTGCCAGCTCGAGCATTGATTTGATAGCGATTCATTTGATTCTGACATGTGCTCACTGGATGGACATTTG
The DNA here is from genome assembly GCF_025594145.1 of Primulina tabacum. Lineage (NCBI taxonomy): Eukaryota > Viridiplantae > Streptophyta > Magnoliopsida > Lamiales > Gesneriaceae > Primulina > Primulina tabacum. The sequence goes on from NC_134554.1 coordinate 39,108,530, forward strand.
ACTTGATACCTCCACGACATACATGTATTGCATACCATATATCATTGTTTAGATACTTATGGTATATATGATGGTTGTTCCATACGTAGCTTTGCTCACCCCCAAGGTGGGATGTTGTTGTCTTTGTGTGTGGACAATGGCAGGTACTCCAGGATATCAGGAGGCCGGAGAGGGTACTTCTGGAGGGAGTCACAGTTTGGGCTGAGGTTTTATGTTTTGTTCCCAGTATATATATATGTATCTATATACCGGGGCATGTCCCGAGGATATGAGTTGTTTGTATATGATTGAATTTGATTATGTGTGGGCAAGTTTTATGATATGAGATGAAATACTATTTTTAGTATTCAAATTATAGAAGAAATATTTTGGGCTCATTGTAAAGAAAATTTAAACTCGATTTCAGCTGTAATTAATTAACCCTAATCAGATTATGTTGATAACGATTAGGAGCTAAGGGTCCCACACAGAGTGGTATCAGAGCATAGCTGGGAATGCTTGATTGAATCTTGTGTACACTGGAATAGGCACAAATGAATTGTGCGTATGCGTTTGATTTATTTGTATTACTTGCTCCTACTTGATTTAGTTTGAGTAAGTTATTGATGAGATTGATGATATGAGATGATGATGATGTGAAATTGATATTGATTTGTGATATTCATCCTCTGATTTGTAGATGGATTACACAAATAAAACTGCGAGTAGCAGTACTGAGAGGATAGTTGGGCAATTTGAAGGATTGTCCATGGATATAGTGATGGCTCGATTCCAGGATCTGAAACCACCGAGGTTCTTTGGCACTCAGAGTGCAGAAAGAGCAGAGGCTTGGTTAAAGGATATCGAGCATTTGTTTAATATTGTTGAATATTCCAAGGCTCGGAGACTGAAACTTGCTCTCTATCAGTTGAAAGACCGAGCAAAATCTTGGTGGGAAGCCGCTGAGATTGGATTGAAAGAAGCCGTGATTGAAGTCACATGGGATGTCTTCAAGGCCCAGTTTTTGGAGCAGTATTCCGCTCCTTCTTAATATACTGCCCAAGAGAATGAATTCAATAGTCTGCAGCAAAGAACGATGACTATTGCAGAGTATGCTTCGAAGTTTTCTACTCTGTTGAAGTATGTACCTCACGTAGTTGGGAATGCAAAAGCAAAATATAACAGGTTTGTAAATGGATTGCATCCTGCTTTATATACTTTTGTTGTTTTTGGTTTGCCTACTAGCTACGCAGAGGCGGTTGAACGAGCCAAGGCAGCCGAGGCTGGACTCAGGCGAGGAGGTCCACAGTATATTCCTCCACCACCAGTGTCAGCTCAGCAGCCTACATTGCGCCCGAGAGGTAAAAAGTTCAAGAAGACTGGTACTGTTTCTTCGTCTTCTTCGAGTTCGAGTGGATCCCAGAGAGGGAGTCTTGTGATTGCTCCTTATTGTAGTTATTGTGTTGGTAAACATACTATCGAGCAGTGTCGAGGTATGTTTGGTACTTGTTATCAGTGTGGGAAGGAAGGCCATTTCTCTCGAGTATGTCCGAACAGGGGTACGACTTCTTCTCAACCCCAGCCAGGATTTAGAGATGGCCCCAGCATGATGAGACCTGCTGTTCCTGTTCCATCTTTTCAGCAGTCGAGTGTCCCACGATATCGAGGACCAGGTGGTCAGACTGCTCAAGTTCCTCCTCAAGTAAGAGTGTATGCTATGACGGAGGATCAGGCGAAGGAAGCTCCTGGTGGTGTGATTGCAGATATTTGAATGCTTTGCGATTATCTTGCACGTATTTTATTTGATACATGAGCATCTCATTCATTCATATCTCATGCATTTGTTGCATATCACGGTATTGAGTGTACCCCATTGTATGATACATTATCGATAGCCACGCCAGCAGGAAAGATTATTTTGTCTGAGCAAGTTGTGCATAATTGTGTATTGATATATGAGGATAATGTGATATTCTTGAATTTGATTGTCCTTCCAATACACGACTTTGATTGTATTGTTGGCATGGATATCTTGACGACAAATCGAGCTACTGTTGATTGTTTTCATGGAGTGGTTCGATTGCGACCGATTGATGGACCCAAGTCGAATTTTTATGGCAAGGGTTCTCAAGCCAAAATTCCATTGGTATCCTCTTTGGAAATGTCTCGACTTTTGACTAGCGGAGATGAGGGTTATCTTATCTACGCTATTGATGTCTCTAAGAATGAGCCTTCTTTATCTGAGATTCCTGTTGCGAAAGAGTTTCCAGATGTATTTCCCGATGGGATTCCTAATTTTCCTCCTCATCGAGAAGTTGAGTTTAGTATTGATCTTGTGCCGGGGACTGCTCCCATATCTAAAGCTCCCTATCGCATGGCACCATTGGAATTGAAAGAATTGAAAGAACAATTACAGGATCTTCTCGATAAGGGATATATTCGACCGAGTGTATCACCTTGGGGAGCTCCAGTTTTATTTGTTCGAAAGAAAGATGGTGCTATGCGAATGTGTATCGATTATAGGCAATTGAATCGGGCTACTGTGAAAAACAAGTACCCAGTTCCTCGTATTGATGATTTATTTGATCAGCTTCAGGGTACTTCTGTTTACTTTAAGATTGATCTTCGTTCTGGATATCATCAAGTACGAGTTCGAGATGAAGATGTGCCCAAAACTGCTTTTCGTACGAGGTATGGCCACTATGAGTTTTTGGTTATGCCTTTTGGTCTCACGAATGCTCTTGCTGTCTTTATGGATCTAATGAATCGCATCTTTCGAGATTATCTAGACCGATTCGTTATTGTATTTATTGATGATATTCTTGTATATTCGAAATCAAAAAAGGAGCATACTGAACATCTGAAACTGGTGCTTCAAACTCTTCGTACTAGTCATTTATATGCTAAATTGTCCAAATGTGAATTCTGGATGGACAAATTTGTCACGCCCCGGGACGGGGGTTGGTTGACACCGGCGTTGCTCTCAAATTTACATTCGAAAACAACAAGCCTCAGAAGTACAAAATTCAGAAACCAGTCTTTTATTCATAATAATCATTGTCTGATACAAACTCAATGATAAATGTTTTACAGCGGAAATGTAAAACCAAAATATACAATGTCTGAACAGATGCAGCGGAAAATAAATCAGAACTAAGAACAACGATCTTCATCACCAGCCCCAAAACTGAAGTTGCTCCTCTTCTTCTAACAACTCTTCATCGTTTTTATCTGAGATGAGTTTGGTGGGTGAGTGATATGATTGTCACTCTGTAAGCGGGGGCGAGAATAACTCCCAGTTTTCGAAATCATTTTCATACAGAAACAGTAATACGAATAATATACAGAAATTCTCATAACAGAAATCAGTATTCAGTATTCGGAAATCAGTAATCAGTATTCAGAAATCAGGAATCAGAAGTTTAACAAGTAAGCACTGAGCATGTTCGTGAATTTCATGGCTAAACTGATATCAGTCCCCTATATGTTCTCTTCTCTAAGGAGTGAGGCCAGTAATCAGCAATCAGTAATATTCAGAATATATATTCCTACCATTAGTTCACTAAGTTTCAGTGCTTCAAAATCAGAAATAAGAAATCAAAAATATACTTTTGCTTTAAAACAGAAATCATCAAACGGGTTTCAAGATATTTATACATAAGCCCACTTACAGTAATTTGCTAAAAGTCTTTCGGTTGAAGTCTGAAATCTGCTTCTTCTTGCTACTGGTTTCTGCTGCTCGAAAATCAGCACCCTCTTAGCTCGAAAATTCAAGTGATAATCTCAAGATTTGTGTAACCCATTTCAGAGGTTTGAGAGTGTTATATATAGGCAAAATTCTGACTGTTAGCCTCTCAATTAATGGCCATAATCTGCCATTAACAATCTTTATTCTGGTTTAAATGCTTCAGTTACAAGTCATGGCTGAATTAGTAACTGTCTGCTGAAATTTCGTGCTGCTGCTGCTGGATTCTAATCTGCTAGAAAAATACCAGCTTCTGAAATATTAGCTTCTGCTGGAATTTTTAGCTTCTGCTGAAATTTGCTAGCTGCCGCTATTGCTGGAATTTCAGGTTCTCTCATCCCTCCCTCCTTATGAGAAGTTTCTTCCTCGAAACTTGGTTATGCATGATCTTCAAAGAGATAAGGATATTGTTCTCGCATCTTTTCTTCCAACTCCCAAATAGCTTCTCTTTTGGTGTGATTGGACCATTGTACTTTGACATATGGAATAGTTCGTCGCCTCAGTACTTGGTCTTTGTTATCCACAATTCGAATCGGAATTTCTTCATATTTCAGCTCTTCATTTAGATTGCCCTCAACCAACAGTGGTCCAGCTTCAAGAATATGACTAGGATCGGAAATATATCTCCTCGGCTGCGAAACGTGGAATACATTGTGAATTCTTGACATGTCGGGTGGAAGTGTTAATCTATAAGCAAGTGTTCCCACTTTCTCAAGAATTTCAAATGGTCCGACGTATCTGGGATTCAGTTTCCCAGCCTTATTGAATCGGATTACACCCTTCATGGGTGACACTTTTACATATGCCTTTTCTCCAACTTCAAATTCCACGGGTCGTCTTTTCTGATCAGCCCAGCTTTTCTGTCGATCTTGTGCAGCTTTTAATCTCTCCTTGATCAAAGCGACTTTATCCACTGTTTCTTGGATCATTTCGGGTCCAACAATGGCTTTTTCCTCTACCTCATCTCAATACAGTGGTGATCGACATTTTCGTCCATACAGAGCTTCGTATGGTGCCATTCCAATACTACTGTGATAACTATTATTGTATGCGAATTCGATTAAGGGCAGATGTTCGCTCCAATTACCACTGAAGTCTAGAGCACAAGCTCTCAGCATATCCTCAAGATTTTGAATTGTTCTCTCTGTTTGACCATCGGTCTTAGGATGATAGACCATACTAAGAGTAACCTTTGTCCCCATAGCTTGTTGAAAGCTCTTCCAAAATCGAGACGTAAACCTAGGATCTCTGTCTGATAGTATGCTAGCTGGTACTCCATGTAATCGCACGATCTCATTCATGTATAAGGTGGCTAGCTTGTCCAAATTATAATTCATGCGGACAGGTAAGAAATGCGCAGATTTTGTGAGTCTATCTACGATTACCCATATTCCGTCATGACCTTGTCTCGACTTTGGTAAACCAACTACAAAATCCATGGAAATATGTTCCCATTTCCATTCCGGGATTTCTAATGGTTGAAGAAGTCCACCAGGTCTTTGGTGCTCTGCCTTGACTTGCTAGCACACGTGACATTAGAAACAAACATTGCCACGTCTTTCTTCATTCCATTCCACCAGAAATTTTTCTTCAAATCTCTGTACATCTTGGTACTGCCAGAATGTACTGAAAATTTTGACTTATGTGCTTCAGACATTACTTCTTGTCGAAGGTCATCAATGTCTGGTACGCACAATCGTCCTTTCATCCACAAGATTCCTTTGTTATCCGTCTCGAATTCTGGTGATTTCCCTTCTTTAGCTTGCTCTATCAGCTTCACTAAAGCGGAATCTCTATCTTGACACATTTTGATGGCCTCTCGAAGGCATGGTTGTGCTAAAAGTGACGCTAGGATTACTTTGTTCATATCCTTCCTACTCAAAGCATCGGCTACCTTATTTGCTTTGCATGGGTGGTAGTTTATCGTCAAATTGTAGTCCTTCAAGAGTTCAATCCATCGTCTCTTTCTCATGTTTAACTCTTTCTGAGTGAACAAGTACTTGATGCTTTGATGATCAGTGAAAATCTCACACTTAACACCATATAAATAGTGTCTCCAAATCTTTAGTGCGAACACCACTGCAGCTAATTCAAGGTCATGTGTTGGGTAATTCTGTTCATACAGCTTCAACTGTCTCGACGCGTATGCAATCACCCTTCCCTCTTGCATGAGTACACATCCTAAACCTCCTTTAGATGCATCACTGTAGATGGTGAAGTCTTTGCCTTCAGTTGGCAATACCAATACTGGCGTGGATGTAAACTTCTTCTTCAAAGTCTCAAAGCTTTTCTCACAATCTTCACTCCATTGAAATTTAGAGTTCTTCTGTGTGAGTTTGATGAGAGGTATTGCTATTGAAGAGAATCCTTCAACAAATTTTCGATAATATCCTGCTAGTCCCAAGAAGCTTCGAATTTCTGTCATAGTCTTTGGTCTAGGCCAATCTGCGATTGATTCTACTTTCTTAGGATCCACAGATACTCCTGCTGCTGATATTATGTGTCCCAAGAATGTGACGCTCTCTAGCCAAAATTCGCATTTCTTGAACTTGGCGTAAAGTTCCTTTTCTCTCAGCGTCTGGAGGGTGAGACGAAGATGTTCCTTGTGGTCTTCTTCACTTGACGAATATACTAGAATATCGTCGATGAATACCACAACAAACTTGTCAAAAAATGGCTTGAACACTCTGTTCATGAGATCCATGAATACTGCCGGAGCGTTTGTTAACCCGAACGGCATCACTGTGAACTCATAGTGTCCATACCTTATTCTGAAGGCTGTCTTCGGAATATCGTCTGATTTGACCTTGAGTTGGTGATAGCCTGACCTTAATTCGAGCTTGGAAAAGACCGTAGCTCCCTTGAGTTGGTCAAACAAGTCATCTATCCTTGGAAGTGGGTATTTATTCTTGATTTTGAGTTCTCTGTAATCGATACACAATCTCATGCTTCCGTCCTTCTTTTTAATAAAGAGGACAGGAGCTCCCCACGGAGATGTGCTTGGCCGTATCTGCTTCTTATCCAACAATTCTTGAAGTTGCTTTTTGAGTTCCTTCAACTCTGCCGGAGCCATTCGGTATGGTGTCTTTGAGATTGGTGCAGCATTGGGTACTAAATTAATCTCAAATTCCACTTCGCGGTCGGGAAGTTCGCCAGGGAGTTCTTCAGGGAAGACATCCGGAAATTATTGTACTACCGGAATCTCTTCTAGCGTACGTGTGGTTTCTTTCTTTACCTCGCTTAACATAGCCAGGTAAACTTCTTCTCCACTTTTCATGGCTTTCCAAGTTTGAAAAGCAGAAAGAAGAGTCTTTCGTTCTTTTGTCTTGCCATGAAATAAAAGTTTATCTTGGTGTGGAGCTTGGATGGTTACCATATTTCCATGACAGTCCACTAAAGCATGATTCTTGGCTAACCAATTCATTCCAAGAATTACGTCGAATTCCACCATGTTTAGTTGGATTAGTTTTGCCTTGAAATTCTGATCTTCTATGAGAACACTAATATTCCGATATAGAGTGCGAGTTTCTAAAATTCGATTTGCAGGAATTGCTACTCTATATGGTTTTTCTAAGTTATCTGGCTTAGCTCCTAACTTCTTTGCAAATCTCTTAGACAAGAATGAATGCGTAGCACCACAATCAAATAACACATAAGTAGGTATATTATTGATTATAATGGTACCAGCTACGACATCATTCGAGTTGTCAGCCTCTTCTTGAGTGATAGCATAGACTCGAGCATTTGGCTTATTCTCCTTTGGCTTATTTGGAGTTGTCTCACCTGCTGGACCATTCCTTGGATCTGGAAAAGAGCATTGAGCGATGCGGTGGCCCATTTTTCCACAACGGAAACAAGCTCCAGAATTCTTACGGCATTCACCAGTATGATTGAATCCACAATTTTGGCACTTGACTCTCTCTTTGCTTGATGGAGAAGAAATGGTTCCTTTAACTGGATCACTGGTGAATTGGTTACTTGAAAGCCTAGCCCTCTTGAATTGTTGGCCCGGTTGGTATTGGCTTGACTGAGGACGTTTGAGTTTGTTCTCACCTTCACGCCTCTTAATGTCATTCTCAGCCCTGATGGCGGCTCCCATCAATTCATCAAAACTGTTGGGCTCGATAACGGCAAGGGCAGATTGAATACGGCTGTTCAATCCCTTCTTGAAGCGATGCATCTTCAAGGCCTCGTCTCCCATCATGGTTGGGGAGTAAGTTCCCAATGAGTGGTACTTAGATGAATACTCCACCACTGACATGTTTGGTTCTTGAACCAAGGTTTCAAATTCTGAAAGCTTCTGCACTCGAACAGCTGTCGGGAAGTACTGCTTCAGAAATGCCTCTCGGAACCTTTGCCAAGTGATAGGTCCCGCCCTTACATAGCTGGTGAGACTCCTTCCCACCATTTGGCTGCTTTATCCACAAGAAATGGTGTAATCACATCTACTCTGATCTCTTGTGGAACCTCAAGTAGTTGAAGATGATTCTCCACCTCTTTCATCCAATTTTGTCCAACCTCAGGATCAGGAGCTTCCATCGAAGTTAGGGACTCTTGCTCTTCGGAGAGCCTCATAGTGCTGTTTCGTCCCATTCTGAGCTGGAGGTGGTGGCCGTGGCTGATTAGCATTAGGGTTCACTAACCCTTGTAGCGTGGTTGCCACAATCGTGGCTATAGCCATCAAGTCCACCTGACTGAGGCCAACTGCTGGTGGTTGCTGTGGTGGTTGTTGTGCATCTTCTTCATTGCGGTTGTTGTTACGGTTGTTGTAACGAGGGTTGCGATTGTTTCTTACTGGTCTTCCGTCCATTTCCTACAAATACAAAAGTTCTAAGGTTGATGGCAAAATATGGACTCAAGAAAAGAAACACAATGATCGAGTAATTGCTCAAAATTTGGATATGAAACCAATGGCTAAAAATAACTTTTATTGATTTCCCAAGAAAGTGCAATTACAACTGAACTTCGAAATGAAAACAGAAATGCAAATAGAACAAGTGTTATTACAAAGAACTACTACTGACGTTCTAATCTATCACTTCTCCCAAATCTAAATCCATAGGATCCTCTTCAACTTCTTCTTCTTCTTCGGGATCCTCCTCGGGTTCATCTTCATGGTTGGCTATTACTGCTTCTAGATGTTCAATATGACCATGCAGAACTGCATTATGGTCACTAAGAACTTCCACAGTATCCTGTAGCTCTTGAATCTGAGCATCAGTCTGTGCACTATATTGGTTATGCTGGTGCACGAGTTGATGGTTTTGATCCTTAAGTACTTGGATCTTCTCAACCAAGGTATCACGTAATTCGATTAACTCTGCAACAGTCTCTTGGGAGGTTTCGAACTCCTCTTGAGCTTTCCTATTCCCCTCTTCTGCCTCATGTAGATAGTGAGCATATCTTTGAACATCACTTCTTAAGTGTTCTGCTCGATGCTCTAATTCATCCTTGTCCAGCTCTAGGCAGTAGTTATGTTCTTTTAGTTTCTGTAGCTTCCTCTCTAAGCTTTTAATGTAGCTATTCTGGTCAGCCATATCCTACATCCAAAACATGAGGGTAAAGGTTCAAAAATGATCTTCAAGAATACAGGTTAAGTTATAGACGAATACTGAAATGAACAAAATCAGTAAGCCTATAACATTCAGTAGTAGAAAATAGCCCAAAATTTTTCGATCTCAGAATTGAGTGAAAAATTTACTAAAAATCCTTCACATCAAGAACATGAATGGTACCAAGTTTGGTGTAAAAATGCTAAGCCATTTGGAAATGAAAATTCCTCAAAGTTTTGAAAAGGTTGAAAATTTTACGGAAATGATGATATCACTATCTTAAAGAAGGATTTTGGGGTTCGTCGGCGGTGCTAGAACAAATGAATGGTTCTAGGTTAGGTTCTCCTCGTCGAGAGCTTTCCAACGCCTACTCTTAATAGTAAAAATTCCTCTTGGATCAAAAGTTATGGCCGTTTGAAGTTTGCGCGAAAAACACATCAACTTCCATGTCATTTGCAAGGTCTACTACATTCGCTTGCTGGAATACACTGTCTACTGCAATTCTGATGCTACTGCAATCAGTTTGCTGCTTTTCTAGCATTGTTTGCTGCTTTCCAGCACTATTAGAACCAGTCTGCTGCATTCCGAGTCTACAGACCCAATCTTCTGCATTCAGATCTACTGGTTTCCTTCTGCTGGTTCTGGTTTTCGGGCTACTGGTTTTGGGTCTACTGAAATTTTTTTATTTTTTAGACATGTTGCTGAAACAATCAGAGCTCTACTGTATTCTGATTTATTTCCCTACGGATTTTCCTAACTGTACGTAGTTAGTCTATCATTTCAGTAGTCTATTACAGTAGTTTATTTTCAGTAGTCTATTTCAGTAACTTTCAGAACTTATTTCCAGAAGTCTATCAGAACTTATTACTTCTAGTTCATCCTCCCCAGATTATGAAACCCGGTTTTGCTCTGATACCACTTCAATGTCACGCCCCGAGACGGGGGTTGGTTGACACCGGCGTTGCTCTCAAATTTACATTCGAAAACAACAAGCCTCAGAAGTACAAAATTCAGAAACCAGTCTTTTATTCATAATAATCATTGTCTGATACATACTCAATGATAAATGTTTTACAGCGGAAATGTAAAACCAGAATATACAATGTCTGAACAGATGCAGCGGAAAATAAATCAGAACTAAGAACAACGATCTTCATCACCAGCCCCAAAACTGAAGTTGCTCCTCTTCTTCTAACAACTCTTCATCGTTTTTATCTGAGATGAGTTTGATGGGTGAGTGATATGATTGTCACTCAGTAAGCGGGGGCGGGAATAACTCCCAGTTTTCGAAATCATTTTCATACAAAAACAGTAATACGAATAATATACAGAAATTCTCATAACAGAAATCAGTATTCAGTATTCGGAAATCAGTAATCAGTATTCAGAAATCAGGAATCAGAAGTTTAACAAGTAAGCACTGAGCACGTTCGTGAATTTCATGGCTAAACTGATATTAGTCCCCTATATGTTCTCTCCTCTAAGGGGTGAGGCCAGTAATCAGTAATCAGTAATGTTCAGAATATATATTCCTACCATTAGTTCACTAAGTTTCGGTGGTTCAAAATCAGATATCAGAAATCAAGAATATACTTTTGCTTTAAAACAGAAATCATCAAACGGGTTTCAAGATATTTATACATAAGTCCACTTACAGTAATTTGCTAAAAGTGTTTCGGTTGAAGTCTGAAATTTGCTTCTTCTTGCTACTGGTTTCTGCTGCTCGAAAATCAGCACTCTCTTAGCTCGAAAATTCAAGTGATAATCTCAAGATTTGTGTAACCCATTTCATAGGTTTGAGAGTGTTATATATAGGCAAAATTCTGACTGTTAGCCTCCCAATTAATGGCCATAATGTGCTATTAACAATCTTTATTCCGTTTTAAATGCTTCAGTTACAAGTCATGGCTGAATTAGTAACTGTCTGCTGAAATTTCGTGCTGCTGCTGCTGGATTCTAATCTGCTGGAAAAATACCAGCTTCTGAAATATTAGCTTCTGCTGGAATTTTTAGCTTCTGCTGAAATTTGCTAGCTGCTGCTACCGCTAGAATTTCAGGTTCTCACAAAAGTGATATTTTTGGGCCACGTCATTTCAAGACATGGCATATCTGTTGATCCTGCGAAGGTCGAAGCTGTATTGAATTGGCCAAGACCTACGAATGTTCCTGAGATCCGTAGCTTCATGGGTTTAGCTGGATATTATCGTCGTTTTATTGAAGGATTTTCGAAAATAGCTAAACATATTACTCAACTGACACAGAAGAATCAGCGATTCATTTGGTCAGATGAATGTGAAGCTAGTTTTCTTGAATTGAAGACGAGATTGACCACAGAACCTGTGCTTACTATTTCCTCAGGTACCGGAGGGTTTGTTGTGTGCACAGATGCATCTGGTAAAGGTTTGGGCTGTGTTCTGTTGCAACATGGCAAAGTGGTTGCTTATGCGTCTCGACAATTGAAATCTCATTAAACACGTTATCCTGTTCATGATCTTGAATTGGCCGCCATTGTGTTTGCTTTGAAGATTTGACGCCATTATTTGTACGGAGAAAAGTTTGTTATTTATTCAGATCATAAGAGTCTGAAATATCTCTTTTCTCAATCTGATTTGAATATGAGGTAACGCAGATGGATGGATCTCCTGAAGGATTTTGATTGTGAGATTCAATATCACCCTGGATCGGTGAATGTTACTGCGGATGCCATTAGTCGGAAAGTTCATGATTCTGTTTTAGCATCTGTTTGTGTCGCCAAAGTACACGAGGATATATGTACTTCTGGTTTGACTTTTCACTCGAATTGGAATTCTGTCACTGTCTCAGCATTGCAAATTGAGCCGAACTTGATACCGAAAATACGAAAGGCCCAACGAAGCGATGCTCAGATCCAAAAGTCAAAAGAACTTGTATCTGCAGGACATCAGTCTGGATTCCAGATTTCTTCTGATGGTTCTTTACGACTTAATGGTCGGCTGGTAGTTCCTGATGATTCTGATTTGAAATCTGCCCTTCTTCGAGAAGCACATTGTAGCAAATACAGTATTCACCCTGGAGGTCGAAAAATGTATTTGACATTGAGACCTCAATTCTGGTGGAAACGTATGATGAAGGACATTGCTGAGTTTATTTCGAAATGTCTTGTCTGCCAGCAAGTGAAAGCCGAGAGAATGAAACCTGGAGGATTGCTCCATAGTCTCGAAATCCCGAAATGGAATTGGGAACATATTGCTATGGATTTTGTGACTCATTTACCTAATTCACCCAAGGGCTGTGATGCTATTTGGGTTATTATTGATCGACTTTCGAAATCTGCACATTTCATTCCGTATGAGCGGACTTATCCTTATAAGAGAATGACCCGTTTATACATCGAGAATATTGTGAGACTGCACGGTGTGCCAGTCTCAATTGTATCTGATCATGATCCCAGGTTTGCTTATAAATTCTGGGGTAGTTTCCAAGAAGCGATGGGTACGCGTTTGGCTATGAGTACTGCTTATCATCCTCAAACTGATGGCCAGAATGAGAGTACAATTCAAACGTTAGAGGATATGTTACGTGCTATTGTGATGGATTTCAGAATGGGATGGCAAGATGCCTTACCATTGTTTGAATTTTCTTATAATATAGTTTTCAAACGAGTATTGGTATGGCACCGTTTGAAGCTTTATATGGGAGACGATGTAGATCACCATTATTCTGCGATGAAATTGGTGAAAGACAATTGACTGGACCTGAAATGATACAAGAAATGAATGATAAGGTTCAGTTGATTCGACAGCGAATGAAAGTAGCTCAGGATCGTCAAACGAGTTATGCGAATAAACGAAGACGACCCTTGGAATTCCAGAAAGGTGACAAAGTATTTTTGAAAATATCTCCCTTTAGAGGCACTGTTCGATTTGGCATGTGAGGGAAATTATCTCCTCGATATGTTGGTCCATATGAGATCCTTGATCGTGTTGGTGATCTTGCTTATCGATTGGCATTGCCACCAGCTCTATCTGTCATTCACGATGTATTTCATGTTTCTATGCTGAGGAAATATGAACCAGATCCATCACATGTACTTGCACCTGATGAGGTTGAACTTGATCATTCTCTTTCCTATGTTGAACAACCTGTTCGCATTATGGATCGAAAGGAAAAGATATTGTGTAATAAATGGATTCCTTTAGTTCAAGTACAATGGACACGGCATGGTGTGGAAGAGTCGACGTGGGAATTGGAGAGCAAGATGCGAGATTTATATCCGCATTTGTTTGATTCTCTTCCATCTGTTCCATTGTATTCAATGTATACTAATCTGTTTACTGATTTTAGTTTTGATATGTACTATAACTGGTGACATATATATGTTTGCCAATGTTATGTATATAGAGATGTTTGAGATTTCGAGGACGAAATCTTTTAAGTGGGGGAGAAATGTAAGGACCGTGTATCGTATTATCGTAAATCCTATGTTGATTATCGATAATTTATGAAATTGTTATGTGATTATGTATATGAGGTATATCATGACAATGGAAAATGAGAAAATAAGTGTTAATAATGAAATATCGTACTAGATATTGATTAATTAACAGAATTGAAGTTGTAAGAACTCGAGTGGAGAAGCCAGACGCCAATACAATGCAAAACCAATATTTTTTACAGAACGTATGGCGCCCGAGCGGTAGAAAATGACTGCCCGAGCGCCAGTGTGGAAAAATTGAGGCTCGAACAGAACATTCCGCGCCCGAGCGGTAGTTTATGACTGCCCGAGCGCGGTACAAATCACACTCGGGGACAGAATGTCTCGCGCTCGGGCGCGAGAATTCTACCGCCCGAGCGCGAAGGCGGTGAAGATAAGACCAAGCTTCTGATCACTTCTTTCTTCATTCCCTCTTCTTAAGTTTCGAGAAAAAGAAAGGAAAATCGATTTCTTTCGTAAGAATCGACTTCGAAACACTGTCCAAACGCGAAACAAATTATATATTCGGAATCTTCGCGTCGAGAGCTTCCTTTTGAGGTAAATTTCTTCTAGTTTCAGCAGCTCTAAATATGAAAGTGCTGGAATAGCATGTATTTGAAGTCGAGATTCCTGTATGTGGTAGAATAACCGACAAGAAACTCATATTCGAAGTCGGAATTGAATTATGTTATGATTTTGATTTGATATGAATTTTCAAAGTTTCAAAAGATATTTGGAACTTATATTATTGATTTTGGATCATGTTATTGATTGAAATGAATATGTTATTGATGTAGATAGCTTATTATACTGATATCTTCAAGCTACATCAAAGGCAGGCAGGTAGCTTGAGACTGCGGCACTGTTGTTGAACAATGTCCATTCAAAGGCAGTTGATAAGAAACCATATGAGATATGGATGGGTAAGCCTCCCAAATATTCTTATCTTAGAATATAGGGGTGTCCTGCTTATGTGAAGCAGGTAGTGGGAGATAAATTGGATAGTCGATCCATTTTATGTTACATTGTGTGATATCCAAAGAATTCAGTTGGATACTACTTCTATCATCCCCAAGAAACAAAAGTGTTTGTTTCTAGGAATGCAACCTTTTTGGAAAAGGAATTTCTATTGGATATAAAAGGGGAGATGATAGAACTCAAAGAGGTTCGAGAGACACCCAAAATTATAGAACCAACACCCGAAGAGCCAAGAGAGGAGATACAAGCTCCTAGAAGATTCGAGAGAGTCTCGAGACCACCTATGAGGTATGGTCTGCTTCTTGAAGAGGGCCATGATGAGCCTAACCGTGGATGTGATCCAAGGACATTCAAGGAAGCGTTATCTGATGCCGATTCATCCAAGTGGCTTGAAGCAATGGAATCTGAGATGAATTCCATGCATTCGAACCAAGTGTGGAATCTCGTGGATCCACTTGAGGGAATTGTTCCCATAGGGTGTAAATGGATTTACAAGAGGAAATTTGGGGCAGATGGGAAGGTATTGACTTCAAGGCGCAATTGGTGGCAAAAGAATATACTCAAAGACAAGGAGTTGACTTTGAGGAAACCTTTTCTCCAGTTGCAATGTTCAAGTCCATAAGGATATTGCTAACCATAGCTGCATGGTATGACTATGAGATATGGCAGATGGATGTCAAGACAGCCTTTCTTAATGGGGATATTAAGGAAGAGATTTACATGTCTCAACCCGAAGGGTTTACATCTGTCGGAAGTGAGCATATGGTATGCAAACTTCAGAGATCTATTTATGGTCTAAAGCAGGCATCTAGGAGTTGGAATCTTAGATTCGATAGTACAATCAAAGAGTTCGGTTTTACTAAGAATCCTGAGGAACCCTGTGTGTATAAGAAGGTCAGTGGGAGTGCTGTGACATTCCTGGTGCTGTATGTTGATGACATTCTACTCATTGGGAATGATGTAGGAATGTTGCAATCAACTAAGATATGGTAAGCGAGTAAGTTCTCGATGCAGGACTTGGGTGAAGCATCTTTTGTATTGGGAATACAGATCTATAGAGATAGATCAAGAAGATTGCTTGGTCTCACCCAGTCCACATACATTGATACCATCGTGAAGAGGTTCTCGATGGATGAGTCCAAGAGAGGACATCTACCAATGTGTCATGGCGTGTCCCTATCCAAGTCTATGTCTCCCAAGACTGATGCAGAGATAGAGGCGATGACACGCATTTCGTATGCATCTGCGATTGGTAGCATCATGTATGGGATGATATCTACACGTCCTGACGTGGCTTTCGCACTAAGTGTAGTGAGTAGATATCAATCGAACCCCGGTCTTCCACATTGGAAAGCTGTGAAAGACATCCTCAAGTATTTGAGAAGGACCAATAAATTGTTCTTGGTCTATGGGGGTGGGGAACTGAAATTGGAAGGCTATACCGACTCTAGCTTCCAAAGCGATATCGATGACTCGAAGTCAACTTCTGGATTCATATTCATGCTCAATGGTGATGCTGTCTCTTGGAAGAGTTCCAAGCAAGACACTACAACGGATTCCACCACTGAGGCGAAATATATTGCTGCAACAAAGGAGGCTGTTTGGATAAGGAATTTCGTCCAAGAGTTGGGCGTCATTCCTAATGGAGTTGCTCCTGTCCCGGTGTTTTGTGACAACACGGGAGCCATTGCTCAAGCAAAGGAGTCGAGGTCTCATAAGAAGTCCAAACACGTATTGAGAAAGTACCACATCCTCCGAGAGATCGTGGAAAGAGGAGACGTCACGATTGACAAAGTCGACTCCGCAGATAATGTTGCTAATCCGCTAACTAAGCCTTTACCTTGACCATTATTCGAGAAGCATCGCGAATCGATGGGTTTGAAGCATATGGGTAGTTGGCTCTAGTGCAAGTGGGATATTGTTAGAGTAGGTGCCCGTCGAGTCAAGTGTTGGCCGAGGGTTCATGTTTAAATTCTATGTATGAACAGTCTTTATTTTAATAATATTTGAATTTATTGTTTTGGCACTTCTTTATCTGTATACCCATGCTAGTTGCATAGATAAAGTCCTTGAATATACAAATAGTAGAAAGAATATGAGATGCTCATATGATAAGTATCATGAAACTCATATTTGGAATAATGTATATTCTAAACAATTCCTAGTCGATTCAGCCGCCGCTAAGAAAGATATAGACCGCTCGAGTTCGAGACTAGTATCTGCGATGTGAGTACCATGTTTCATTGGTAGGGGACATTGTGATGTCCGAGCATGCAGATAGGTGCTCCTTGTAGAGTGCACTGAACAACCCTCCATAAAGAACTTTCCAAGTGGTTCTCACTTATCGAGTGGAAAAGTCCTAGTTTATGGTTGTACACCATTAGTCCTTATGACCCGGGACAACATTGAGACTCTATGTGCTAGAATTACACTTTGACTTGTTTATCGACTCTCATGGGGTCATCAGGTGGCAAGGCTGGGTGTTCTGTCGAAACATATAGGAGTCGATGCATTGTAGTCGGGGATTCACCGCTTACCTTCGGGTATGGATATCCTATGTGTTCTCATGTATGTGTAGTATGAAATCTCTGATCAGAGTATGGTGGTAATTATGAAAGGGGTTTCATATATTACACCATCGATGCAACTACGACATGACACATAGTATCGATTCATTGACAACCCTTGATATACCAATGGTTGTCGAATCGGTCGGGATATATGAGTTGAAGGGACCATACTGTACGCTAACCATAATTGAATGGTTCTTGCAGGCACTATCATTTGATACCTAGGGAATCATGTAAGTGATGCTGCTAGGCGTTTAACATGATTGGTTGGGTACTATCAGACTTGAGTTCTGACATTCTTGTTATCAAGAAGTTGATAAGTAAGAATGGAGCAATTGGGGTATGCTCGTATAAGGACATGTTTAGTCCGAATCACATGGAGATGTGAACCCACGGCTAGTTGTATCAATGAACCATTGAGGGCCACACAAGTACTAGCTTTCTAGATCCCGTTGAGAAGTAAAATAGTTCAATGTGTTGAACGAATTATAAAGGAGTTTATAAGCTTGAGGAAAAATAGAAGTGTGACTTCTATGAGGGAATGTAATTTTTAATTTATGAATGTGTTCTTAAATTAAAAATTAGCCAAATAAATAATGTATTTGAGAATTGTGATTTTCATAAGCATTATTATGGACTAAAGTAAATTAATTCAAGTGTTGAATTAATTAAACACTAGTGGACCTAGTAGAGTCCAAATAATTAAATTAATTCAAGTGTTGAATTAATTAAGTAACATTGGGCCTTGTAGAGCCTAATTGGAAATAATTATTTAACTAGTGGGCTTGAGTAAAATCAAGCATTGTTTAATTGGGCTCAAATATGTTTGAGACAATTTAAATTAAAAGTCCATGGGCCCTTTGTAAATGTTACAAGCCCACTTGATTTGCATGCTTGGGAGGTGAAGGATTGTGGATTACTTTTGATTAAAATATTGGCATGGCATGCACATGCTTCCTTTAGCTTTTCCCACAACCAAGACAAGTCATTCACTCTCCCACTCATATTACTTGGCCGAAATCTCAAAAGGATTTTCTCCTCATTTTTTCTCTCCAATTTTGTTCTTCAATTGTTGAAGAAAAACACTTACTTCTCCTTGAATAATCCTCCTATTTTTCTAGTGCAAAATATGAGGGGATCTTCCTAGTTGGTGGTGGGCTCGATTTTGAAGTAAGGAAGCTTGTAGATTTGTCTTGCCTTGAAGAGTTTAGTTGTATATCAACTAAGTTGGAGCCATCATCAATCTCAAGAGATTGATAGGTAACGATTTCTCAACACCCTATGAATGTCATAGTTGTGTTTTTGTATATGTTACATGCTAGTACAAGAGGTGTTCAAATTTTTCTTATAAAATTTTCGGTTTTCATGCCCTTAAAATTTTTGAACTTCCGTTGCGCATTTGAACACCCTAAAACCGATCCTCTTTCAGTAATAACGATTATGAGCTAAGGGCCCTACAGAGAGTTAATGGAATCGTGATAGAACATATTTCACTTAGAAAAGTATACAACAACCGAGAAGTAATTCTGAAAGTAATGAGAGGACTTCCAAAAAATTGAGATGTCAAGACTATGGAAATGCGTGAATCCAAAGGTTTGAGCAAAATGGAACTCTATGATTTTTTTGTGGACTTAAAAGTTTAAGAATTCGAATTGCAAATAAGAAAAGATGATCAATCTATCTCTCAGTTGATTAAGGCTCTAACTGTGGTGAAACTGGAACAATCAGTTTCTAATGAAAAAACAGCTGAACAATTGAGCAGTGATGTCATGCCACTGTTTGTGAGGAAATTTGACAAGTTTCTAAGAAAAAATCAAGGAAATTTTTGAAATTCCAACCGAAGATCTTATCAAAATATGGAGTCAACTGATGACTCAAATACCGGTTTTAAATGTGGCAAGACTGGCAATTTCATATCAGACTGCCCTAAACCAAGGAAGGATGACATGAGGTCATCTGAAAAGGGCAAGAGATCCTTTGATTAAAAGGGATAAAAGTATGAGAAGAAATACAACAAGAATGCGCATGACCAAAAAATGCTGGTGGCCAAGGAAAGCAAGTCAAAGTGGGATACTCTGACTCTAGGTCATTTGAATATGAAGATTCCAGTGGCTCTTGTGATGATGAATAAGTGAAGTGCTTGATGGCCAATAATGCTGAGCTGGAATCTACCATCGAGCATGCATTTGATTCTCAAATGATTTATCACGAGAGAACCTTGTCAATGTACTTTATAAAATGGTCAATGAGTACCAAGAATCTCAAAAGATAAAATACTTGAAAAAGATGAAATTATGTCTACGATTATAGATTGAACATTTTCTAGAAGAATATGTGTACGTAAGTTATAGTACAAAGAAAATGTACGAAAATACTTTTATAAGTTGCATCAATTTGTGGTTGTTTGACCATTTGATGCTCAAAGTATCTTTTTTGTCGATTTGAAAGTTGAAGAAAAGATATTTGGTCTTGAAGTACTATATATAGGAATTTATACGTCATTATATTTCACAAATTACACTAGTGATGTATATATTTTCTCCAGAGAAGACAGTGACAATCAGAAATACACATAACTGGTTTTCTTTACAATATCCTACAGACTATTGATTTACTTAAAGATATTACCAACAACTGAAGATAATATGACTGACCCCCGGCACTTGCCCCACAACAATTGTTTAGAGTGGCGGGACTTTAATCATAAATATTTTAATTTAGTAAAAAAAATTAAAAATAACAAATAAATATTATATTTTGGCCACCTAAAAATATTGTTTAGAATTTTGGGTTTCGAACTCGTGATTTCGCAAAAATGGATATTGTCTTCAATTCTTTCACTTTTAAATTTTAATTTATTCCATTTTAATGTACAAATGCTTGCACCATGTACTTACATGAAATTATATTCATACATCGTATCAAAAAAAAAAATTACATTCATATATGTAATGTCCGGTTATAGATCATGTGCTATAAATTCTAATACGAGGTTTTGTGTATACAAATTCAACTTTCAATTTCGACGCATTGCCATAGATTTTATTTCGTGTTGAATAATTTGACCATCATATTTCGTGTTATATTCATTATAAATATCATGTAAATGAGTTTTATTATTAAACAAAATAAATGAGATATTAGGAACGTTTTCCGTAATAGGGTCTAAAGATTCATAATATAATGTTAACAATAACATTTCTCGTGAACTATCTAATTTAAGTCTAAGATCTAAATTCTGAAACAAAAGAACATAAAATATTTCAAGAATTTGTTAAAGATATTTTTCTCATTTTCTTTTATGACATAAATACATTGAACTAAATCATCATCAGATTTAATATGTTCACTAAAAATACATGAAATGTTACAACAATGTGTTAAAACTAAATGAGAAGTAGGATAATAAACACCATATAATTTGTCACCTGCGTCATGAATTTTTTTTAAAATTTCACAAATACTAATGTATATGTTCCATTGATTTGAAAACAAATAAATATCGGGAGCTTAAACACGATGATGAAAAAATATACATAACAAATCTTTATATTCAAAAGACGATAATAAAAATTTGTATTTTGAATTCCAACAAGTTAAAATGTCTTCTTGTGTAAACCATTTAGGCCTCATACCATTTATTTTGCAAATTTCTCCCATTTTTTCATAACTTGAGGATGTGTCCATAAATAGTGAATTGTGTTCCTAATTAGTTGAATATGTGATGCTAAATTTTTTTGTCTATCTCGAACACAAAAATTTAAAATATTGACATGTTCACCTAATACGAAAAAAATTATCTCATAGTGATGGTTTACATATTTCAATAAACTCAATAATACTAGAAATTTTTTTATACTAACATTATAACAAAAAAGAATTGAAAAAACTTGAGAAGTTAGACCATATTCCTCTAAAACAACAAATATTTGAAAAATATTTTGTGTCATGTGTGTTTGGTTAAAACATCTACATGCAAGTAATCTTTTTTTAATGTTCAGAGAATTATTAATCCAAGGACATGTAATACTTATATATGCAAAATTTTGCCAATGATCACTCTAGTTATCGGAACACAAAGAAATTTTATTATTTAAACTAGCAAATTTTTTAATTATTTTTTCTTTTTTTTATGAATGAATAATTTTTTTTAAGTGTGTACTGATATTATTTCATGAGATACGTCTAATAGAAGGATTTACACATGTAGAAAGCCAATTTTTAAAGATAATTTATAATAAAACTAAAAGAAAGTTGTTCAACCACGTAGTATTTAGAAATTTCTTCTCTAAATTTAGCTTCGTCAAATTTAAGAGTTGAGACTCGTTACCCGATTGAGAAGAGAATGTCATAATTTGACTTTGAGAACGATTAATATCAATATACACCGGATGATTTTTCTCCACGTATCGCGTCAAAGTTCCATAACCAACTCCTTGTTGAAATTTTAATTTTTCGAAAAATATTTTCATTTTTCTTGCATATCACAAGAGGGTAGCGTCAAATTTTCAAAATATTTGGTGAATATATCGGATGTCGGGCGAGGCTCGAGTTTTACTTTAGGCGCCATCGGATTGCTCATCTTTCTTGACTTTGATGATGAAATGTTTGTTGAGGTACTTGTTCATGTTCTTGATATATCTCATCGAAAAAATCAAGATCATAGCCATCTACAGTGAATGAAGGAAAATTGCAATACTCGAACTCGGGCGGCATGATACCCTTTCACTTTTCTTTGTCACCCGTATGACTTGATCCAGCTTCGGCCATTTATATAAATAAGAAATCACAATAATTATGAAAAATCAAATATATGGATTAAGAATCAATTTTGATAATTCAAAGAAGAACCAAATTTGTGGATGTAAGGCCCATGAGCTTACCATTTTGGAATCAAAGCCCTCATGATACCCATGAAACCTCAATCACAAAACTCCCCACACCTGGCTATGGAGTACGTGCCTCCCCAGGTTAAAGTAACTCAATTGGTACCAGATTTCTTTAATCCAAGTACTTATGGCCTGGACAAGGTATTGTGTTCGAAAATTTGGGAGGCAAGTACTCCACAACCAGGTGTGTGGAGCTCTGTCAGTAAGGTTCCATGGGATATCACGAGAGCCGTGATTGCAAGATTTAAAAGGGGTAAACCCATGAGCCTTACAACGGAGATGTAAACATATAAGACGAAAAACAATTTTTCCTTCAAAATATTAATTAAGAAGTTTGATTCTCTATATAATTTATGTTATACATAATGGTGAAGATACACGTATTAGCTATATGATTTAAATTTTATCGAAATATTCGATTTATGTACAATCAATATGCATATCTAAGTAATATCCGATAGACACCAATAGTCTATTTGCTTGATATCATGGCTTCTCCCATCAACATGAGAGGTGTTAGGTTGTTGTATGTAAAAAAAATTAAAAAGAAAGAAATATCCGATATATTTATGACATTTTATGGACAAATTTATACTTTAATTTTTCATTACTGGAATTGAATTCATCATTTTTCTAAGATTTTTTAATTGTTGTGTTGGCTTATAAAATTTGATGAATTAAATTGCATTTATTAAGGCAGTTAGATTATAAATGTATTTTTAAGAATATTGCTAGAAGATTTTGTTAATAAACTATATTTATATTTACAGAACAAACTCGAAAAAAAACAAAACAAAACAAAAAACAAAAAACAATAAAATATTTTTAGAAATAGAAAATTCATAATTAATGAATTTAAACATCTATCGTCTCTGAGAAATAAACAAGTCAAACCAAAATTATTTCGATTTTTCATTTATTGCGAAAAACAAGAATATACAGAAATTGAAAAACACAAAATTTAAAGATTAAAATAAACGAATTTTCCCAAAAAATCAAGTAGACTCACGAGTCTTGTTCTTTGCTCTTTTGTGATACTTGGATTATAAAATATTTGGAATCAATTATTCATTTACATTTTCCAAACAACTATGTATACTACCGTTATTTATGAAACAAAGTAATCAAAAGTTTACTATATTATCGAACCGAAGTAAAATGGTTTCGGATCCGATAAACATAGATACCGGCAAGTAGGCGAGCAGTGAAGGAACAGACGTGGGAATTGGTGACAGTGCTGACAATTGAGAAAGACAGTTGGGAGAAGTATATAGGGTTTGTTTCATCCTACCCGTGCAGGCAGTGCCTGCACGGGCAATGAACGGCCCGGATCACTCCACATGAGTGATCCGGGCCCACCTCCATGTAAAAAAAAAAAAAAAATTGGCTCGAAAAAATCCGAGTCGTTGGATCGACCCCTACAGGCAGTGCCCGCAGGGGTAGGGTCGACCGAACCAGTATTTAGGAACCAAACTGCAGTAACAAGACACAAACATCACAGACCAAACATCAACTACCTAATAAAACAACAAACATATGCCATTTCAGTTTCAATACGTAAATTTCTAGTTTTTAGTTGTAGTTATCGCTCCAAAACTGACGTTATATCAAAATCTGGTGACTATCGTACGTATTAACGCAAATAAAATAAAACTGTAGTTTCTAGTTTTTTTATTCGAAATGTTTATTTCGAATAAAACTACAATAATTTCCAACAAATATATTTGATTACATCGTGCAACAGAAATAGAAACATGTTCATTGTTTATTTAGAACTTAAAATAAGGGAAGTGCGATTTTGTATAATATCCAGTCCATTATACAAACGAATCATATCTTGTCCCACTAACTTGTAGAATTGTAAACCACACAATCCTCCAACTTCCTTGTGATTTTCACATGATCAGCTTCCAGTTGATTCAGATTCTGGGAGAGATTCGAGCACGCAGTGGATTCTTCATGACAGTGGTGAATTCTTGTTTCTCGGTAAGATCTACTTCCTCACCTTCGACAGGAATCCACTCGAAGTTCCAAATCAGATTGGCCACAAAATATTCCAAATGCAGGAGTGCCAATGTAAGGCCTGGACAGATCCTCCTTCCGGCACCAAATGGCATCATCTTGATCTCTCTGCTCCCAGTTATGTCGAAAGCCTCTCCGGAACTTGTGGGCAAGAACCTCTCCGGCTTGAATTCCATCGGATCCTCCCACACCTTCGGGTCCAAACCCATATCAGCCACCATAAAATTAACTGTGGCCTCACGAGGGATCACGTAACCTTCCAACTCGATGTCCTCTGTCACCCTGTGCGGCAAGAGGAAATGAGCCGGTGGGTGTCGCCGCAAGGCTTCTAATACTACAGCTTTCAGGTATGGCATTTTCTGTGCATCCTCTTCCTCAATAATTTCCCGCTGGCTGCCTTTCGGTGATCCCACGACGCTGACTATCTCGTCGTAAAGCTTGGCTTGGATGTGGGGGTATTTGACAAGATTAGCCATTGTCCATTGCAGCGCCGTGTATGTGGTATCCGTGCCTGCGTTGAGAAATTCGCTGCACAGGTTCACCATTTCAAATTCATCCAGTTCCCTGTTTTCTTCGGGAAGCTGCAAACCAACCAATGTGTCCACATATGCTGTCACTGCTTCATCTTCTTCTTGATGATTAGAGATCCTCTGTTGTTTGGCTTGGATGCGGGACCTAATGAGAGGAGCCAATACTTTCTCCTGTTCTAGACGCAGTTGTAGGAGTTCCTTCCAGCGATTGCGGAACAGGATTTTCCCCAATCGAGGCCAAAAGTTGAGGACCTGGAATCGTCTGAGACTGAGAAGGAATCCACGTTGAGCAGATTCAAGTTCCTTGATTTGGGTCTCTTGGAGCTTGTCTCCGAAGCACATGAGCGCCAGCAGAGAGAACATGGCGTACTGGAAATGATAGATCAGTGTGACATAAGACTCCGATTTTGATGCATCAACTAGGTGATTGATCAGGACTGAAAGAACCCATTGGCGGGACCTTGAGTAGGATCTGATCCGAGCGGGATGGAGGATCTCGTGCATTAGGTTGCGGCGGAGGAGGCGCCACGTGGGGCCGTAAGGGGCCGAATTAATCACTATCCGGGTTCTGTTCAGAATCTTGCTGGTGGCAGGAGGAGATGGCCGGTCGGAGAAGACGGCACCATTCTGTATGAGGGCACGGTGGGCCAGGGAGTGGCTTCCGACGAATATGAGTTTCCGAGGGCCGATACTGATAGTCATGAGGGGGCCATATCGAGTCTTGAAGCGGCGGAGGACGGATTCCAACTCCGAAATAGGGTGGCGCAGCCACATTAAATTGCCAACCAGAGGCAAACTAGGCGGTCCCGGCGGCAAGTTTTTCTTGAAGAGATTGAAGAAGCAGCTGACAGTGGCTGAGATACAGAGAGAAACGATGACTATGAACCAGACCTCCATGTTCAATCCAAGTTCTGAATTTTCTAGGGATTGTGCACAGAGATATATAAGCGTCGGGTTTCAGAGGATTCTGGTTCGCAGCGTGGGCCTCATTTTAGCCAAATGTCATTTGGATTCAGGCTTATGGTTCCATCGCCAGTTCGCATGACGTAGTCAGTGACGTATGCATCTATTATTGTTGGGTGAAATTGGATTAAATTTCATTTTTATACAATAAGTTTTATTTGAACAAGGTTTAAAAATATTATTAAATATAAGCTTTTAGTTTTTTTAGTATTAAATAAAATTATTAGACTAAATTTAAGTTGATTTGAGTTAACAAATCAATGTGTACAAATATAGAGAAACTCGATCAAAAACCAAAAAATAGAATTTTTCTCAAAGTCAAGTAAATGATAGTGAATTATCTAATATGTGAGTAAATATAATATGAAAATTTGTAAAAATAAAGTACAAATGAGATTTTTTTTTTATTTTTCAACAGAGAAAATATCAAATCGTGTTATTGGCTTAAAAAACTTTGTTAAGTGAGCTTTTTGTTGATTTCCTGATAAATTTAATATTAATTATTTATAAAACATTTATATTCAATTTATAATGTAGATTTCGTCAAATATATTATTGATTTTATATCTAAAAAAATTATCCGTTTATTAAAATTTGTCACATTTTATTTTTTTAACTTTGTTAACTCAAACAACTTTTTGAAAATTGGAATTATTACAAAAATGTTGTTGTAATTTGTACTCTTATAGCGAAAAAATAAAGCAATTTTTTTTTATATTATCAAAAATTATTGTATATTGTACCGCGGGATGCTTTCCTTGCCACCCATATTTTCGTGGCTAGCCCATGATTGATTTTTCCCTAGCTACATCCCTGAGGATGACGGTGGATATCTGAGACTCGATCCCTTAAAAATTTTAAGGATCATACATGTTTCTACATGTTGAAATTTAATAACATATTAGAATTATTTCATGCTCGAAGTTCAATAGGTTTGACCTGTTAGCCATGTCCGACGTGTCAAAAAATATATTTTTTCGGTGCAATAATTGTGCCTGTTGGAAAAGCAATCGAACCATGGTGCTTGAACTGGTGTGCGGTTTAAGATATTTTAGTTGCACAATTACCACCAACTATAGCTTTTGGTAAAAAAGTAAGCACTCTGTCCTACAATTGGTATCAGAGCTAAGGTCACGGGTTCGATTCTCATTTATTGCAAGGAGTGCAATTATTGGGAGAGAGATTGTTGGCTGCAATAATTGTCTTCTGAAAGAGCGACGGAACCGTGGTGCTTGAGCTGCTGTATGGTTTAAGAGATTTGAGTTGCACTATTACCACCAGATTTAGCTTTTAGTAAAACGGTAAACAGTGAGTACTACAATATTTTTTATATTTGACATATCTAATTTTAATTTAAACAATCATAACAAAAAAGAAACAAAATAATGAAAATTTTGTCTAAAAAATTATATTTGATAGAAACGGTGCAACAACAATATTTTAAATTGTACATCAATAATCAATTCATGGTCTACGCTTCGATTTCTATCCTAGACGTACAATTATTGCATCTCAACAATTATCATAACTTGTTTTTAAAAAAATCTAATTTTAATATTTCTATCATAACATTTTTTAAAATATAATCTTAATAATAATAATAACATAAACAATAATAATAATAATAATAATAATAACAATAATTATACATATTATTTATGACAAAATTAATTATATTTAATTATATTAACAATGTTACTAAAATTTTAGTATATACAAAAAAACTTAATTTCATATTTCTATAGTATAATATATATATTTTTTTAATTAACCAGATATAAATATTTATAAATACTAAACATATTAGCGTTTTTAAAGCGATCGATTACATTATTATATCGGATATTTTTAAATACGACTCTACATATAAGTTGCTAAAATAGGGTATGTCATTTGGGTTTAACTGCCCCGCTTTATCCCATAAGCACCAAACTCAAATTTAAAGGCAAACACATGCAGTGTTTTTGTCTCTATTTTCTAGAAAATTGCCTAAATTTAAAGGAAAACACACAGGGAGGAGCCATGATTTAAAAGTACTTGAGATCAGCTTCATACCGAGTTAGACACTAATGTCAATGGATGTAATTGAACACAAGACAAATAAAAATATTATTACTAATGTTATTATGAACTTTGCAGGATACTTGACTAGTTGTTATTGGAGATGATTTTGTAATTCCTGATTTTAATGGATTCTTTGACGTCCTCCCTACTTTCTCACCAGACTTAGTTGAAGTATTAAAGGGGTGAAATTATTTCATTGTTATTTATATGGTGATATCAGTGTATGATGAATATTCTAGATGTATTATTTTGGAACGTTCAATAATATATTGATTGAACGTAAATCATGCTAAATCATGGAACGTTAAACATGAAATGATCGAGCTCAATTTTATGCTTTACGAGCTCGAAAACGAGCCGAGCTCAAGCCAGGCTTGTTAAACATGCTAAACGAGCTTTTAATGAATCAAGCTCGAGCCTGGCTTGATTAATATGCTAAACGAGCTTTTAACGAGCCGAGCTCGAACTTTTCCCGAGCTTGGTAATTTCAACACAAACCAAGCTCGAGCTTGATAATAAAAGCTCGAATAGAACTCGAGCTCGAGCCTCAAACAATCTTAAACGAACCAAGCTCAAGCCTGATACTGTTTGTTTTGGTTTGGATCGTTTACATCCCTAAATTATTAATCTATTAAAATCGAATCGAGCTTTTAGATTTTTCAAAAAAAATCAAGTTTTAATTAAAAAATGCTATATAAAATCAAATTAATATTTAAATTTTATTTATTAAAAATATATATTTTTAAGTGTAGTTCTATTATACAATAAAATTTTATTAGAAAGTTATAATATTTATATCCTAATAACTTTATTAGAAAATTTGATAATATATTAAATTTTTTTTTATAAATGTTCAATTTGGTTGGTTAACCTAAATTTTATTTAAAATCTGAAACTGAACCATATCGAACCAACCAATGTTTTAAAAAACTAAAATCGAACTACCAAATAAACTAGGCTGATTTTTAAAATTAATTCACTTCGTCGATTATTAATCTTGTTGAAAGCGGTATTTTGCTGAACTCTAGATCGAATGAATTGTATTTGCCCTTATCTTGAATCCAAAACGGATTTTGAATCATTCATGTCAAATGTCAAAACTAGTTCACATCAACTTTTAAAGCTGACAGTAAAAAAAACTAATGTATAGATTTGGACATTGACAAACAACAAATAATAAGATGAACATTAATAAGAAGTAAAAAGTTTGGTATATCTTCCAAACAATTATATTCGAAATTCAAATAATTGATAAATCATAGAATAACACATATACTATGATCTACATCGAAATTATGAAATTTTTTAATAAAAATATACTAATTTCGTATTAACTCCATTTAATATATATGTATGTTAATGTAAAAATATTTTAAAAAATATATTTGAAACTTTAAATTTTTTTAAAAAGTTAACTTATATTAAGTCATTCAACCCTTGATCGAAATACGACAAAAATCATATTTGATTATAAGTATTTGTAGAAGATCGTTTTTAAAAATTCCTCAAAGTTAAAAAAAAATTCCTTATATTTGCATCAATAAGACAGGGCTAAAAAAAATACTAAAATTAAAACAGAGCTAAAAAAATTCTCAAAAATTAAAACTACTGTTTTTTTGATGTGTATTTGGAATTTTTTAAGTGTTGTGTCAACTTATAAAATTTGATGCATTAAATTGCATTTATTAATGTGATTAGATCATAAATGTATTTTTAAAAATATTGCTAGAAGCGTATGTAAATAAAACTATATTTATATTTACATAACAAACTTTCAAAAATAAAAATAAAAAAAACTGGAAATTTTTTTTAGAAATATAGTTGTGAAGGGGGGATTCTTACTAATGAGTTTGCCAACTAAAACTCAAGAGAGGAAATTCATTAGAAAATTTTAAAGTTATTGTAAGAATATATTGTTCGACAGATACTAGTAAATAATAAAAATATCAGAATAGGATGTAAAATCGTAAATTTGTGTTTTATCAGAATTAGGTGTTGTTCCAGATGTTACAACATCTCGGACAACATGCAGCAGAATATTAAAGTTTGTAACACAAATTGACTTTAAATAAATAGATAGACAAGATTAAATTTGCACAAGTATAAATACTTGTGCGGTGCCTCAGGGCAAAAATTAATCACTAGAAAACTTAACAGTTTACAAAAATCTATAACTAGTGATTTTCACCAAAATTAATTTCCTTAACAAGTTGAGAAAACAAATGCTTTCTAAAACAAATAGCCAGAATAAAAACTAAAAGATCAACTAAGAAAGCAAAAACGTGATGCCAAAAAGGGAAGCAAAGAAAACGATCTTCAGCCAACTTCGTTACGGATGTTGTCTGCAAATGTCCCCAACATTCAAGGCAACACGCGATCACCACTCTTCAACACCAAAGGTTCGGGATTTATTTTGCTCTGAAAATCTCCACTCCGTGTATGTATGTATGATCGATAGGAAGAAGCCTTTCACAAATGTCCTTGACCTCTTATTTATAGATGATTACTTTTATCTTTCAAGGAAACCTAGTGCATAAAGAAAGTAAGAGTTTAATTAGAAATAAACTCTTAATATCATATCTCATTAAAATCATTATCATAAATAGCATATCTAAAATATATTTACTTAATTATCTCATTATTTTAGAAAGACAAAATCTCACAAGATATTATATGAAATCAAATAAACAAGGAAAAGATATTGTTAGGGAAATAATTTAAATCAAGATATTAATTCAATTCAGAAATATTATTTCCCTTCAATCTCCCCTTTTTTGCTTTTCTTGGACAAAATGAGATCAAACCCATTTATTCTTGTTTAGCTCAAATCATCTCCCCCTGAGTTAGAGAATTTTCTCCCCCTGAATAAAATAAGGTTAGCACGGTGTTGTTAGAATTGTTGGTAACACTTGAGACAACACCTGCACTATTTCATTAACAGTTAACTAAGAACCCAGAAACATTAGCAAAAATAAAAACAGCACACACAAAAAAAAAAAAAAAAACTCTCAACCAAACCAAAACACTTAATTCCCCTCATCTCCTTCATCATCATCATCCTTAGTCCCTGAAGGACCAGCTTCTGTTTGATCATCTTCATCTCCCTTTTTTTGTCCGGGAAAGACTGCTACCTCCAAAAATAATCTAAAGTTTCTAGCCACAGCTTCATAGTAGGAAATATCAGCTTTGGCTTGTTCAACCGTCTTCATAGCATGATCAATAGCAACCTTGGCTTGCTCAACCTTTGCCATAGCATGATCAATGTGGGCGTGTACGTCTGGCACAGAAATCATGATGTAATCAGTGGTCGGTGGATGAGCATAAGGGCTAGGCGGTCTAGTAGGTGCTGCAAAAGCAGGACAGGGCGCAGACCAAGGAAGATCAACCTTCCTATTTCCCTTGAAGAATGCAGGAGCAATCTTGAATGGTTCGCCTAGTTCAGATAATTGCTCACTGACATCTTGAACAAAGCCTTGTGAAATAAGAAGCCCATAAATCAGACTAGAAAAGGGTAGCTTCGACGCTTTTAGACCACCCTCAGCATATTGAACCACGGTGTTGAACACGAGCTTCCCAAAGTTGAAGACCACATTTGTTCCAATGGAGTATAGCACTAAAGCCTGGTGTCGTGTGACAACAATGGTGTTGGTGGAGGGTGTCCAATTCCGAACAGATAACTTGTGAAGCACTGAGTAAAAGGAAGTTAAATTTGCTGCGGATAACTTCTGTGAATGAGTTGGAAAGTGAGTAACGAGGCCCCCAGTAAGTGTGGAAGTTACCAGATGAATGTCGGGAGCAAGACCATCCTCATCCTCTGCAGGAGTCTGATAATGAGAGTTGATGGCTTTAGGGCTGAACTCAAAAACTCTGTTCCGAACAAAAACTCTCCCTTATTTTGCAGAACGTTCATCACCTACTCCAGATGAGAGGTTCAAGTAAAACTCCAGTACAGGCCAACGGCCAAACGGTGAGACTGCTGAGACAGTGGAGAGCAGAGAGCAGTGTTTCAGGAAGGCAATCAGATTATGCCTCTCAAAATCATCAGTGTCGACGTTCTTTTCGTCAAGGAAGTCGCGATTTTAAACAGATGCCACTGAGCAACTGCGTGCTCAGTGTAGAATTTGGTAGAGAAAGCAGTGGCCAAGTCATAGTCACGGAGGTCCGTGCTGTCTTCAGTGTTGGCATCATCCTCAGCAACTAGAGCTATCAATATGGGCTGGGCCCGCTGGGTTGGGTCGGCCCGACAAGAAAATTTAATGGGTTGGGTTTTGATTTTGTTGGCCCATTTAAATTCGGGCCTAAACGGGCCCAGTCGCTCGGGCTGTGGGTTGAATT
The DNA here is from genome assembly GCF_025594145.1 of Primulina tabacum. Taxonomy (NCBI): domain Eukaryota; kingdom Viridiplantae; phylum Streptophyta; class Magnoliopsida; order Lamiales; family Gesneriaceae; genus Primulina; species Primulina tabacum. Next base: position 39,140,610 of record NC_134554.1, read on the forward strand.
GGGCCTAACCCGATGGGCTCGGGTTAGCCCATGGCCCATGGGTTAAATAAAAAAATTATTTACTAATAGAGTAATAGTCTAACTCTAATTCTAGTATTCTACCTTTGGACAATTGGAGCGTGAGAAACCTAAATTTTCTCCAATGCTCCAATATTAAAAGCTTTTGGAACAGGTTTTTGGGGTGCCGTTGGGTAAACTTAGGCCGGCTGCTTTTACATCAAGAACTTGCTCCGCCCTCTCAATGGAGGTAATTTCTCTGGCATGTGTGATGTGTATCGATATGAAAGTATAGATGATTTGAAGAGTGTGTGAAATGGTGATGGTGAAGTTCTCTTTTCATATTTTCAATTAGTTTATGATGACGTTGCTGATGGGATGAGATATTTGATTCTATTTGTTGTAGACTCACTTAGATATTCAATTTTAGTTCATCTTTCATATTATATACTTTTGATTGGTTAAATCACGTTTAATCCGAACAATTTTTTCTTTACAGAATATCCTAATTTTATGGTTTTGTGTCGTAGACTCGTAGTGATTGGTGTGCAGTGATATTGATGTATGTATGTATCTTTATTTTCAATGGCTCTTTATTTTCAATGGATCTTCATTCAAGCAATTTTTTACCATCCTATTTTTTAGGCAAATTTTGAATTCAAAATTACAGTTGGTTTTTGAAAAAAAAATTACAGATTGTTGAAATGGACGTTTCTTCTCAAACTCCATATGCTGATGTGGATGTTGATGAACTGAAAAATCCTAAGAATGATGAGGGTTCAACTAAACCAAAAAGACGTAGAAAAACTTCTGATATTTGGATGTATTTTAAGAAAATCAAAGGGATTGATGGTTTAGATAAAGCTGAATGTAATGGATGTAAAAAACAGTATCAATGTGGGACTAAACAGCATGGAACTTCTACGTTGTGGCGTCATCAGAAAACTTGTAGCAAATTGAAGTTCCATGATGTAGGACAAATTATTCTTGATCAAGATGGGAAGATGAGGTCTAAGAAAATAGACAAAAAAATTGCACCTGAATTATTGGCTTGTGCAATCATTAGACATGATTTATCATTTTCGTTTGTTGAGTATGATGATATTAGAGCTTGGATGAAATACATAAATCCCGATATTCCTTGTATTTCTAGAAACACTCTTGTTTGTGATATTAAAAGAATCTATTTGAGGGAAAAAGAGAAACTTAAGCATGTTTTGGCTACTATTCAGAATAGAGTTTGTTTAACTTCGGATTTGTGGACGTCGTGCACTAGTGAGGGTTATATTTGCTTGACTGCTCATTTTGTTGATAATGATTGGAAGTTGAATAGTAAAATTCTTAGCTTTTCTCATATGCCTCCACCACACTCAGGAGTTGAATTAGCAACAAAATTATTTGAATTTTTGAAGGAGTGGGGAATTGAGAAAAAAGTTTTTTCTTTGACATTGGATAATGCATCTAGTAATGACAACATGCAAGTTAATTAGAAAGAGCAACTCTCTTTGCATGATAGCTTATTGTGTGACGGTGAGTATTTTCATGTTCGTTGTTCTGCTCATATATTGAATCTAATTGTCCAAGAAGGTTTGAAAGTCGTTGTTGTTGCTTTGAATAAAATTAGAGAGTCAGTCAAGTATGTTAAAGGTTCGGAGACTAGGATGAAGAAGTTTCAAGAATGTGTACAAGCAGTCGGTAGCATTGATACTAGTATTGGCTTGCGATTGGATGTGTCTACTCGTTGGAACTCGACATATTTAATGCTTGATAGTGCCATCAAGTATAAGAAAGCTTTTGTTTTCCTTCAATTCAATGACAAGAATTATAAATTTTGTCCTTCAAGTGAAGAGTGGAAAAGAGGAGAAAAATATGTGAGTTCCTTGAGCCATTTTATGACACTACCAATTTGATCTCCGGTTCTTCTTATCCTACCTCAAATTTATATTTTATGCAAGTCTGGAAGATTGAAGTTTTGTTAAAGGAAAACATAATGCATGAAGATGAGGTGATAAGTGATATGTGTAAAAGAATGTTGGGAAAGTTTGAAAAGTATTGGACACAATATAGCATGGTGCTTGCATTTGGAGCCATTCTTAACCCACGGATAAAGCTTTCGATGTTGGAGTTTTTTTATTCTAAGGTTGAGAGTGATTTTGTTAAATGTCTCGAGAAGATAGAACTTGTGAAAGCAAAATTCTATAAGCTTTTTCATGAATATTCTAAGACTGACAATGCAAGTTCTTCACGACCACGATCTTCTTCTAGCACACAAATTGCTCCCCAAAGTGCAGGAGAAGGTAAAGGAAAGAGTAAAAGCATTTTTTATGTAAGTATTCTAATAATTTTTTTTTGTATTATTTAACAGATTTATATTTTCATATCATAATTATTGCAATTAATATAGGAAATGATGGCATATGAGAGCCAGACAATTACAAATGTTGGAAAATCTCAAATTGATCTTTATTTGGTGGAGCCAAAACTTGAATTTGCATATCATCAAGATTTGAATGTTTTGGAGTACTGGAAGGATAAAAAACATCGGTACCCCACCATAGCAATGATGGCATGTGATGTTTTGGCTATTCCAATTACTACTGTTGCATCAGAATCAGCTTTTTCCATCGGTGCTCGTGTGCTTACCAAGTATAGAAGTTGTACACTTCCTGAAAAAATTCAAGTTCTTATTTGCACTCGCAATTGGTTGCATGGTTACGTTGGTAATTTTGTTTACAAATTTCTAGTTTGTTGTTGACTTAATTGATAAATTAGTTTATTATTATTTTAATTTTAACTACATTCGTATTTTGTATTTTAATGTTGATCAAGGTAATGAAGACGACACAAGTTTTAAAACAGCGTTGTCTAATCAGGGATCAAATGTTGATATTGATAAAGGGGGAGAGGATGAAGATGGAGGAGAAGAATTTGATATGAATGATTTCATGATTAATGAAATTTAAAAAATTGTATTGTTTTTTTTGTTTAGTTTGATGAACTTTAATTTCTTTGAATCTTTAACTTTTTAGCACTTTGTTCGTTTATTTCACTATCAATTGTGGCATTTCATGTTTTAACATTTACTCATCTTTGGATTCTTTGACCGCCAACAACCCTTTTTTATTCAGATTACAACACAGCGTTTTTTGTCAATTGTTTTGGGTGAACTACAATATGCAAAACTAAGCAAATGTATTGAAATTGTTTAGATTTTTTTAGACCCGTGGGTTGGCCCAACCCAACCCGTGGCCCATCTTTTGGTGGGCTGGGCTGGGATTTCCCAACCCACCAACCCGATGGGCCGGCCCGCCACGGGCCGACCATTTCCCAACCCGAGTCGGGCCGACCCAACCCGACACGGGCCGGCCCGATTGACAGCCCTATCAGCAACATCCTGGTCAACAAATCCATGTTCTTGGGAGATGATATCTTTCTCAGCAGGCTTGTCAGTAGAACCGCTGGAGTCAGTGGAGCTTCCAGAGTCTTGAGGACCAGCAGGAACATCCGAAGATATGGCTTTTTGATTTTTCAAGTTGGCCATAAATTGGGCCAACGTGATTTCCTCTTCTGTAGATGGTGAGGGCTTTGGTGGAGGAACAGGGGGTGCGGGCTCATCAGATTCAGTGCCTTCACTGGACGATGTATGGTTGTCCTTAGGTGGGGAAACAGTCTTCTTCCGAGCCACAAATTCATAGTCTTCATCATTTGAGTCGTCTCCGGACGTTTCAGCAGGATCAATCAGCGATGGGCGAGTGGAGGGCTGCCCTTTGTAGCGAAATCTCTTCCCTGGAGTAAGATCAGGATTGTATCTAGCCTGTCTCTTAGATCGATGGACATGGGGACGTGAAGGATTAAAAACATGGATTATTGGCGGATTATCGAGGTCCACTGGATTCCCTGGCTCTCCTGGAGCAATGATTTCTAAGGGTTCTGGAGTTAGAACAGCAGGAATGATCTGGAGGTTCTGTGCAGTGGGTGTTATTGCAGATGTTGCGGGAGGTGGAGCAACATCCTCGGTATGACCCATTTCGCTTCGTATATCATGGGGATCAAAACCATTTCCTGCCATTGAATCACAGTAGACTGCAAAAAAAAAAAAAACAAATGAGGGCTAATAGAAAAATCAACAGAGAAATGGCAGTGCGATGAGAGAAATTTCACAGAAAAAAACGAGATTTTGAAACGTTAATAAGCAGATAATGATGAGTTAGGTTTTGTAAATCCAGAAGATAAACATGACTGAACTGTGCAACGGTAACAAAAGAATCAGTAATCGAATAACTCTAACGGAAAAAAATGAAACGATAAAATATAGCCGTTAATCCTTACAGTTAATTTCTGTGAATATTTTTCGCACAGTATTATTTCAAAAATTCCAGAGATAAACCCACATCGAATTAACCCCACTAGACATCAATGATCACATAAATTAGAGGTTTCACAAAGTCTGGATTTTCACCGAATGTTACTTTGTTGAAATACGCATTTCCTTGTGGCACAACAATGTTCACGATGATATGTTTATGCATGACCTATTTATGCCTAATAACAGAATGTAACAAAAATAGAAACATGAAAACAGATATGAGATATGTTTACAGATGAAGTGTTGTCACGAATGTTGCTAACATCTTCCGACAACATGCACAATTCCCAAAAAAATATGATTTTTCTCCACACTTGGTCACTTAGCAACTATTGATCAAAGAAGTGGTAGCTCCCACACCAGAAGAACAGTCTTCTTTTGGACTCCTCTAGGTAGCTTTTTCCAATTTCTTCTATTTAGATTTCTGTATTGAATTCAGAAGAGGTAGCTCCCACACTAAAAGCACAGTCTTCATTGGACTTTTTTAGGTAGCTTTTTTCAATCTTTTCTTCTGATACAGATCATGTTTTATAAATATTTTTCAGTCTACTCAAATCATCTTCCACATGGGACAAACCAATGATAGACAAGATTATCCTTTATTACTTAGTGACTCAATTAGAATACGTTTCGTTTCCAAGTGTGTTAGGCAAGATTGAATAAGGAGTTGTAAGTGTAACAGAAGATTAAGCAACATCATTCCAACATATCATATCACAGTATGCATGAAAGTGCAGAATGTCTAATGCTTAGAAATGCATATGCATGTTAGGTGTTGTCCGAGATGTTGTAACACCTGGGACAACATCTATGAATGATCAGACAGAACACATGCTGAGAGATTTCCTAAGGTTGGAGAACATCTCAAAGTCTAACGCTTTCGTGAATATGTCAGCCAATTGGTTATTTGTATCAACAAATTCCATCCGAATCAATCCTTTCTCTACTAGATCTCGAATAAAGTGATGACGAATGTCAAAGTATTTAGTACGAGAGTGTTGTACTGGATTTTTTGAAATGTTTATTGCGCTAGAATTATCACAGTACACCACTAAGGGCTCACTCTTAAGTCCATAGTCTTCTATCATTTGATTCATCCACAAGAGTTGAGTACAACCACTTCCTGCTGCCACATATTCGGATTCAGCAGTGGAAAGTGAAACACAGTTCTGTTTTCTATATGCCAAGATATCAAGTTATTTCCTAGGTAAAAGCAACCTCCAGAGGTACTTTTTCTATCATTCAAATCCCCTGCCCAATCAGCATCAGAAAACCCTACTAGATTTGAGTTGGTATCATGGGTATATCATAATCCTAAGTCAATTGTTCCGGCTATGTATCGTAGGATAATTTTTACGGCTTTTAAGTGAGAAATCTTAGGATTAGATTGGTATCTAGCACACAAGCAAACACTAAACATTAAGTCTATGCGGCTAGCGGTCAAGTACAGGAGACTTCCTATGATTCTGCGGTAAAGGGTGTTGTGAACATCTTCGGCCGCAACATCTTTGGATAATTTTTCATTTGAGCCCATAGGTGTCTTCATGTGCTTGGTGTTTTCATTTGCAAATTTCTTAACTAGATTCTTAGCATACTTACTTTGATACAAGAAGATGCCATCATGCATTTGTTTGATTTGCATACCAAGAAAGAAGTGTAATTCACCAACCATGCTCATTTGAAATGTAGTAGACATGAATTCAACAAAGTCATTAGCATGTTTTTTGGGATGAGGAACAAAAAATGATATAATCGACATAGATTTGGCATATAAGAACCTCACCTTTGGATTTTTGAATACAGAGCGTTTTATCTACCTCACCTCGTTTAAATCCAATATCAAGTAGGTAATCAGTCAATCTGCCATACCAAGCACGTGGTGCTTGCTTCAAACCATAGAGGGCTTTTTTCAACTTGTACACATGATTCAGATTGTGTGGATCTTTGAATCCTTTAGGGTGTCTAACATGTACTTCCTCACTCAAGAAACCATTCAAAAAAGCACTTTTGATTTCCATATGAAACAGTTTTATTTTTATGTAGCATGCAATGGCTAGCAAAAGTCGGATTGACTCAATGCGGGCAACAGGAGCAAAGGTCTCATCAAAATCAACCCCTTCAACCTGTGTGTACCCTTGAGCAACCAACCTTGCTTTGTTTTGAATGATGTTCCCTGACTCATCAGTTTTATTTTAAAAACCCACTTTGTTCCAATTATATTTCCATGGTCAGGAGGTGGAACTAAATCCCAAACATCATTCCGAACGAACTCTTCAAGCTCATCATGCATAGCATTAATCCAAAATTCATCTTTAAGGCTTTCACAACATTTTTTGGTTCAATTTGAGATACAAAACATGAAAATCTAACCTGTGAGTTCATGGTACTCATGCATACTAGTCCAACCATATTTCAGTAGTCAACTTTCTCTTTCTTTCGAGTTTGAACTTCTCCTTGCACACTTCCAATTATTTGAGATGATGGATGATTTTTCTGGATCTTGGTAGGTATATTCAGTCCATCATCTACTGTGTCATCCTCACTGTTTGCTCCGTCCTCAGCTTCGGTGACTTCAGTGTCACGTGTTGTGTTAGATTTTGCAACATCTGTGGCAAAATCTGCATTTTCCTGTGAAATTGGATAATCCAGAAGGTCTTCAACGTCATCTTCAGCAGTTTTCTTCTTGAGATCTGCACAATCATCAAAAACAACATTAATGGATTCCATAATCGTCCTAGTTCTTAAATTAAACATGCGACAAGCTCGACTATTAGTGGCATATCCCAAAAACAAACACTATCACTCTTTGAGTCAAACTTTGCAAGTTGATCCCTGTCATTCAAAGTGTAACAAACATAGCCAAAAACATGAAAGTATTTAAGATTGTGCTTCTTTCTCATGATGATTTCATAAGAAGTCATGGTTGAACCACTTCTTGAATAGACCCTATTCGAAATATGGCATGCTGTATTAAGAGCTTCTGCCCAAAAACGCTTTAAGATATTCTTTGAAGCTAGCATCCCCCTTGCCATTTCTTGCAAAGTCCTGATCTTACGTTCGGCAATGCTATTTTTTTGTGGGGTTTTTGGTGATGAAAATTCATGTGAGATCCCCTTCTTGTCACAAAAGGATGAAAATAAAGAGTTTTCAAATTCCTTACCATGATCAGTTTTGATCATTCTCACCTTTAAATTATGGAAGTTTGTGATTCTTGTGACCAATTGTTTAAACACATCAAAAGTGTCCGATTTCTCCCTAATGAAACTTACTCATGAATATCGTGAGAAATCATCAACACACACAAAATAATACTTCTTACCTCAAAGGCTTTCCACTTCCATAGGACCCATAAGGTCCATGTGTAGCAATTCCAGACAGCATGTTTTCCCAGATGTTGGCAACACTGGGTGCGACACGCGAGTCTGTTTCCCTTTTTTACAATCTCCGCACACATATGGTATTCCAGATGAAAGGTTAGGCATACCTCTTAATGCATCGTACTTACTCAAGTTCTTCAGGGTTTTGAAATTTGCATGTCCGAGTTTTTGATGCCAAAGGTCAAGTTCGGTGATTTGCACATGCTTGCATGAAAGTTATTCACCTATTTGATAGCAATTATCCGAAGACCTTGTACCTGTCATAATACAAACGTTAGTTTCATAAAAAAACTTCACAAGTATGTTTATCAAAGTTGACAAGCAAATTATCATCACACAATTGGCTTATGCTTATAAGATTTGAATTTAATCCTTCAACATGAAGCACATTGTGGAGCTTAGGCAGTCCTTCAACATTCAAAGTACCATTTCCAACAATTTTTCCTTTAGTTCCCCCTCCATAGGTCACTCTCCCACATTTTTGTTCAACATAATCGAAGAGATATTCTCGTGATCCTGTCATGTGGCGTGAGCTTCCACTATCAAAGTACCAATGACCTGCAGTGTTAGTTTTTAATGAAGTATAGACAACATTACAGTGAATTTTTACCTTTGGTACCCAAATTTGTCTTACTGTAGGTCGATGATAGGAGGTGTTGCGGGAAATGTTGTGCAACATTCGGGGCAACATCCGACTCGTCTTTTGATTCATGCGGTCATCTTTGAGTTTAAAGCAGTAAGGCCTGATATGTCCAGGCTTAAAACAATAATGGCATACATACCTGCGTTTTCGTTTCTTAGAAATTGGTGCATCAGGTTGTCTTTTTGTAGGAGATCTTTTGATCGGCGGTTTGGATTGTGGTTGTGTGGATGTATCATCCTTTCCCTTCACAAAGATAGTCGACGTGGAAGATTCACCAATCTCAAACACACTGTCATTGAAGCATAAGCCTTTCTTGTCATCTCTTCCCATCAAAAGTATGGAATCAAGCTTGGATGTGCTTGAATTAAACTTGGACAAAGTTTTAGTTGCCTTTTGAAGTTCTTCTTTGGTTTTACCAAGTTCCAAATCCTTTTTGCTCAAAAATACCTCAAGTTTGGCAACCACGGCTTTTAGATCAATGTTCTCCTTCATAAGATTTGAGTTCAACTTGCTTCTTTTGGTCCAATCTTCAAACAACTCTTCATAAAGCTTTTGCACACTTTCAAGAGTGATTTCTTCATCATCAGCTTCCACATCATCTTCACTGAAATTTCCAGAAGACGTGGATTTTAAACAAACTGATTTTTCGCAGATGTTGCGGCCAAGAGTGGCAACACCTAGGGCAACACCTGAAGGATTCACCTGTAACCAGCGATTTTCTGTTAATCGTGCAGTCAGGGAGGTTTGATTATCTTCATCAATAGATTTCTCTTCAAGATCAGATTCTTCATCACTTAAAGACACATTATAGCCTTTATTTTTTCGCAATCTGTTAGCACATTCATTGGCATAGTGATCGAAGCCTTGGCACTCTCTACACTGCACCGAATCATACTTCCTTGCATTAGATTGTCCCTTGCCTTCATTCCTTGGTTGAAATTCTTGCTTGGCAGGAAACCTTTGTGGTCTTTCAAGAGGTGGAAGACTTGGAAATTTCGATGGTTGTGAATCCTTCTTCTTATCTCTGATTTTTTTCAAGTAATCACCGAATTTCTTTGTGATACAGGAGATAGAATCTTCGCAAAGATCAGAATCATCGACTTCTTGGGATATTTGAAGGAGTTCATTGTAGGAGTCATTCGAGACTTGAAATGCAATTGTCTTCCCCTTGTCCTTCTTTTGCATGTCCATGTTCATTTTGAAGGTACGAAGTGAACTAATCAAATCTTCCAGTGCCATTAGAGTTGAATCCTTCGCTTCATCAATTGCACAGATTTTTATGTTAAATCTCTCGGGAAGAGATCGGAGAACTTTGCTAACCAACCTTTCATTTGATATGGGATCAGCTAGACTGAATGCTTCATTCACAATCTCCCTGAGACGTCGATCATAGTATGTTATAGTTTCAGTTTCTTCCATTCTCAGATTTTCGAACCTTGAGGAGAGCATTCTCAACTTTGTCCTCCTTACGCTTTCCGAGCCTTCACAATGCCTTTGAAGGATTTCCCATGCATCCTTGGCAGAAGTGCAGTTTGTAATGAGGCTGAACATGTTCATGTCAACTGAAGAGAAGATCGCATTCAATGCTTTTGAGTTGTTGTTTGAAACCTGTACTTCCTCGGTAGTCCAATCACTTTCTGGCTTTATCAGATTGTCACCATCTTCATCTACCCTCTTTGGTGGAGTCCAACCACTTATCACACGTTGCCATGCTCTCTCATATATTGATTTTATATAAAACCTGATTTTTACCTTCCATAGACTGTAGTTGGTTCCATCTAGGACTGGTGGGCGAAGTGCTGCATTAGCAAGTGATGTATCCATTTAATTAATTCTGTCAAACAAAACAAAAACCAGAATCAACACTTAATATATCAAGAGTAGGCTCTGATACCACTTGTAACAATATATTGTTCGACAGATACTAGTAAATAATAAAAATATCAGAATAGGATGTAAAATCGTAAATTTGTGTTTTTATCAGAATTAGGTGTTGTGCCAGATATTACAACATCTCGGACAACATTCAGCGGAATATTAAAGTTTGTAACACAAATTGACTTTAAATAAATAGATGGACAAGATTAAATTTGCACAAGTATTAGTATGGTGCCTCAGGGCAAAAATTAATCACAAGAAAACTTAACAGTTTACAAAAACCTATCACTAGTGATTTTTACAAAAATCAATTTCCTCAACAAGTTGAGAAAACAAATACTTTCTAAAACAAATTGCCAGAATAAAAACTAAAAGATCAACTAAGAAAGCAAAAACGTGATGCCAAAAAGGGAAGCCACGAAAACGATCTTCAGCCAACTTCGTTACGGATGTTGTCTGCAGATGTCCCCAACATTCAAGGTAATACGCGATCACCACTCTTCAACACCAAAGGCTTCGGGAATTATTTTTCTCTGAAAATCTCCACTTCGTGTATGTATGTATGATCAATAGGAAGAAGCCTTTCACAAATGTCCTTGACATCTGATTTATAGATGATTACTTTTATCTTTCAAGGAAACCTAGTGCATAAGAAAAGTAAGAGTTTAATTAGAAATGAACTCTTAATACCATATCTCATTAAAATCATTATAATAAATAGCATATCTAAAATATATTTACTAATTATCTCATTATCTTAGAAATGCAAAATCTCACAAGATATTATATGAAATAAAATAAACAAGGAAAAGATATTGTTTGGAAAATAATTTAAATCAACATATTAATTCAATTCAGAAATATTATTTCCCTTCAGTTATAATGAGAGCACGTGTCACAATAATCATAAACTTAGTTAAGACAGTAATATTTTGAAGTCAAGCTTATGGGTGGGAATAAACTCGATAAAATGAGATGATCGAGAAGGTTAACCCAAGCCCCTACGATCATATTTGGACTAACTACAAAATTTTGCCAGTAAACATAAAACGTCCTCCTGAGTTGATCTATAATGGTATGAATTCGACTAGCTTCCGAAGAGATATGGTCTTTATTTTCTACGCTTTCACGTTCTTTCGAAGTTAAGGCGACGACCACGGGGCGTAACTGGGACAAGAGGCCAGCCATATTATCTATTTCACAGAACGACTTCACCGAACTAGGCAACCACTTCTGCACAAACTTCTTTCACTTTTCTTCCAAGGTATTGTATTCTTTCCGCACGTGACATAGAGGTAAACCATGGGATGAATATTATCCCAAGCACATATACTGAACAGAGAAGGAACTAAAATTGTTTATACATGAGAAAGATAAAAACTTCGTTGGCTGTTCACATCTCTCTCCAATTCTTTCAGTTCCACAAACGCACGATCTAAACAGAATTCATCCTCGTCTAGCATAATTTCTTCAATATCTAAGTCAAGGTTCGTCACCAACTTGATAGATGCATGCCTCAGGAGGCCCAGAGCCCCTTCAGCCACCGGAAGATCTTCCCCATAGACTTCAGCAAATAAAGAGAAATGGAATTATTACAAATTTATAATGGCAACAACAAGCAGAGGATATTAAACCTTGAAATCAATAGTAGGAAAAATTACTAGATAACTAAGCAGATCGCAAGACATGTGCCATTGAAGAAATATTTTCATAAAGAGGGATCGGGAATCATAATCAATAACCGTAGTGTTTGGACATATTTAAACTACATATTATACTCAAAGAATGCGATTGAGGGAAAATACAGTACGAAAACTAAATAAGATGATATATATAGAGGCAGAGGGATAAAAAACCTTGAAAAATTTTCTGAGCAACAGCACAGCTATCAGCAGGAATGTGAACTCCACATGATACCTCCAATTGGTTTACAAAAAGGAAATCACACACGATCGATCGAGGAGGATACAAAACAAAAATTAAAACAATAATCAAAATAAGAAAAAATTTAAGGATTTATCCTAACTTTTTAAAAAAACATATTTTTACGATTAACGGTAGTTTAAAATCAAAATTATTAAAATCATTCATTTATTTTTCAAGTTTAGCGACAAAACATCGTAAAATTTAAATTTTATTTATTTATTCACTTAAATATATAATCATATATATATATATATATATGGTATGAAAGAAACTTTTCAAAATAGTTTGAATAAAAAATATGATTTATCAGAGAATTTAGATTTATTAAATAAATAGACTATTCCTAAAATAGAATTTAAATGATTTATAAACTAAGAATCTTTGAAAAAATTGGTTTTAAACAAGTAATTAAAACTACAGAATCATCGGTACCTCTTCATAATGAAGAAAGGGTTATTAGATTATTAAACAATAAAAATATCTTACCTTATAGGAAAAATTATAGATTTATTCATATAGTGTTAGAATCAGAATTTCGAAATTTGAAAAATTAAATATTTTAAAGATTGCAGAAATGTTGAACTCAACTGAAAATACGTAACTGAAAGTTGCCCGAACTGATTATTAATGCGTTAAATATTGAAGGCATCTGAACTAATAATAGCTAACTGAAACTGTGTAGTTAACTGGACGATCAGATAAGAATGATCAGTTACACAGTCAGATCAGTTAAGACTGATCAGTTAGACAAGTCAGTTCATCTAATCGGCTATAGAGTCAACTGATAAATCAATTGACACGTCATCAGTTATGGACGCAGCTAACCACCGACAGTTTGTACAAAAGCGTTCTGAAACTTGTAGTGGGAGCGCCACATATCAGAATGCCAGTGTACGATTGTCAGAGGAATGATGACATGTCAAGAAAGGACAAATCAACATATATAATTATTTGAATGCAATCAATGTTACCATTGGGAAGCAAAGCCTATAAATAACCGAGAAGATCAGCTGTGAACAAGAGACGACTATTACTCAACGAACCATCACACATCAAGCTTTCAAAGTTCAAACAAATCATTATCAATTACAAAGCTCTCGCTTATCAGAAATATTCATAGCATTCAGGCTATACTTTTGAGCTTTAAGCACAAACTCTTACGGTTATTTTATTCGATCTATCTTAGATCTACTGTGATAGGATCGATTAACATATCAAGAGTGTTTAGAAGGGGGGGGGGGGGGGGGGGGGGTTGAATAAACACTCACAATTAAAACTGATCCTTTCGAATTTTGAGTTCAGTTTGGTGAAAAACTGATTCTCGGAATCTTGTTGGTCAATGACAATCAGTTAAGTTAAAGTAGTTGCGGAAAGTAACTGACTGAAAGATAGAATACGAAAATAAAATACGCAAGGATTGTTTCTGGATATTCGGAGATTTCAATACTCCTACGTCACCCCTTCTATCTCAAGGATAGGATTTCCACTAAAAGACTTTGATCGAATACAAGATTTGTACTGACCCACTTCAGTTTGGACTTATCACTGCCAAAAGCTGAAACTCTTAGTATCAAAAAATGTTCTTAGTGCGTAACTGGTCTTAGCACTATCGAATTTAACGATTATTACAAAGTGCTAGTGAGCTCAAATTGTAGCCTTGACTGCTACGAATAAATCAAATAAGAGTGAGCTGAGATTTTGGCAGAATAACAGCAAGCTTTGAATGGAATGATCTTCCTTTTCTTCAGCTGTTCTTCTGTCATATTTATATGATTCCCTTCCAACGATAACTTGAGATATATTTGAATCTTTGTATCCGTTGATTGCCACTTCATTATTTCTTGGGCATTGTTTGTTTCATTTATTGTAATGCGGCGTCTTAACTGCTTTAGCCGAAATGCGTTGTTCTAAGCTGTATTGATTGAAGTGCGGCGTTTCATATTCAGTTGCAGTCTTCTATGTCTCTTTGTCGGTTGAATGTTCTTTTCCGAGACATGTTCAGTTGAAGGATGCTTAGCTTAAAAGCATACGGCTGAATGTATCAACTGATCGATTTCCAACTGATCAGTTTTCTTTATTAGATCAGCTGATTTCAGTTGTTAAGTCCAGTTGCTGAATTGCGCGTATCAGTTGGTTCATATTTTGTCAAACGCCGGAATTTAGTTTCCAACAATTTCCCCCTTTATGGTGTTTGACAAAACTAAGTAAATAATAACTGAACATCTGAACTCATTGTAGATAAAATAAGAGATTGATCAACTGAATAATGGACTACACGAATCTGTAGAGATTTTTCTTCAACGAGATAAAATAAGAGATTGATCAACTGAATAATAGACTACACGAATCTGTAGAGATTTTTCTTCAACGAGAAGATTTCTTTTGTTGTTCTAGAATCTCTTTGATTTCTTCCCCCTTTTTGTCAAACAAATCCATCTTCTTAGATACTCTTCGAACGTCAGTGGAAAGAATTTTGACATCTGAGGAGATACTTGAGACAGCAGATTGTAAAATAGTCTACAGCAATTCCATCTTATTAGAAACAGAAGTTTTCAATCGCTCAACTCGTTTGCTGATAACGTCTTGAGTGATGGAGAGACTCTCAGCCAAACCTATGTTATTTTTCATCTCAAGCACAGTTCGGGTAAGAGACTTCATGTTTGCTTGAATGGATTTCAGTTGTGCTGAATCAAATTCATTTGAAGAATCCAATTTGACAGTATGAGAAAATTGTGTGGATTGAATTTTCTTGATTTCAGTAATTATCTGCTGCATATTGTTCTGCATATTCTGAATTTCTTCAAGGACAAGATCCATTTCTGTGGATTGAAGAGGAGGTGACTGATCAGATGTTCTTGGTTCATGTGAAACTTGATCAAAGACCACCATGGTCCTATCAGATAGTAACGTTTCAGAAACAGTCTGTGCTGGAACATCTGTTTCAGTTACTGCTACTTGGACTGGAGGAGATGAGGATTGATGTTGATCAGCAATTGGGCTTTCCTCCATATTTTCTGCAATCTGTTGATTTGGTGATTGAGTAGGTATCATTCTTGGATCATTTGGTTCAGAAATGGCGGCCTTAACTGGTTCTTCAGTTAAGATTGGATTCTCTTTAGCTGCTTGATCAGTGGAGTGATCAACTGATAAAGGTTCATTAATAACAGATTCTGTCACCACTGCTTGAATAATTTCATCAATGTTGGCAAAATTCAACTCGGCTTCAGAGTACAGCTGATGTTCCACAGCAAATGATTGTGGCACATCCTGAACTGTTTCTTCAGTTGTAACAATAGTTTGTTCTGAGGATGGCTCTTTCTGCTGAGAGGAGGGTTCTTCTTCTTCTTTTTCAGAGGTTTCCTCAGGAAGAACTAACTTCTGATCCATTTCCCACACTTTTATCTGAGCTTGCAAGCTAGTAAGATCTGTATCTAGCTGAATGATCATAGCTCGATCATTATAAGCAGTTGGATTGGTGGGAATGTAGTTTGCTTTCAATTTCTCAAGCAGTTGAGATAGCTTCTTAGCTCGAATTTGGTCAAAAAAATAGATTTTCCTCTCCAAAGCCTGAACAATTGTGGCAGCTTTGACCATCTTGAGGACAATTGCTTCCAGTTTGATAAACTTGTTCAGCTGCTTAGCAAAAATATGAATTCTGTAAGCTGTCCAGGCATCATAGGATTGAAGTTTTGATGCTGCAAAATTATTAACCTGTTCCCAAACAAGGTCAATATGAGTTTGAATGGAATTGGATGGCCTGGGCTCTTCAATCAATTTGCCCTTGCCTTTTTCAGTACTGAGGATGTGTGGAATTTCCAATCCAGTACGAGTAGTATCCACCAGTTCTATAATCTTTATACCTTTGGGTCTGGCAGGTGCTAGAACAGTAGGATGATTTATATGGATTAGAGGAGCTTTGATCCTACCTGTTTCCTTTGTTGCACCAGCTGAGATTTCTGGTGGGATGATCTTCAGAGGAACTGCTTTGATAGGCTGTTGGGCATCCGAAGATAGAATAAATTCTACTGTGGTTGGTAATTTTGTCCTTTGTGTTCTTGGTTTCTTGGCAACTTTTGGAGAGGGCGTCTTCTCGGAATCAGATTAACTGATAATCAGTTTTCGTTTTGCAGTCTTCAATTGGGCAGAAGTTTTGGCCTTCTTGACTGGTGTTGGGGCAGGTGGTTGCGTCCCAATCTCCTTCTTGATCTTCAAAAACTGTTTGGGAGAAATGTCCAGTTTGGTCTTTGGCAGCAAGATGTTCTTGGCAGTGAATACCTTGAACTTTGATGATTTTCCAGCATTGTCAGCTACCAATCCCTTTAGTTTCAGAAGATAACTGATTGGAATAGCAAAGC
The DNA here is from genome assembly GCF_025594145.1 of Primulina tabacum. NCBI lineage: Eukaryota > Viridiplantae > Streptophyta > Magnoliopsida > Lamiales > Gesneriaceae > Primulina > Primulina tabacum. The sequence continues at coordinate 39,157,152 of NC_134554.1, forward strand.
CTCTTGATTGTTTGGTAGATTGAAGCATGTTCTTCAGAATATTGAAAATAATATGCCTCAAGTTAGCTTTCTTCTCTCCCATGATGATGGTCATCACTTGGAATTTTTCAAGAGTAAGGGCAGCATAAGAGCCTGCCTTAGCCAATATGCCCTTCGCCACAATGTCGGTTAATAATTGAATTTCTGATTTCAGCTCTTTCTTTGGATCGGAAACTTTGATTTTCTGCCTATCAGCAGACAGTAAAGATTGCATTTCCTCAATGTTAGATGTTTTGACTTCAGAGAAGTTGACGTACCCATCAGTTGGCAAAGAGAAAATTTCTCCGAAGGCCTCTTCAGATAGGATCAACAGCTGATCATTGACAGTTACAGAGATACTTCCATCAGTAGTGACAAACCCCTTCAGATAGAATTCATTTACTTCCTTGGGGTATATCTCCTGCGTAGATTGTCCCAAAAACATCCTGAGACCAGCAATTCATTCTTCAGAAAGACGTTCTTAATTTCAGCTTCTTGAACTGATAAAACTGAGTCAAAATCAATGGCCATAGCGTTCAACACGTGAGCTGGGATTTGATTTGCCATTTCGAAAGATAAAACGATCTGAAATTCGTAAGAGATAAGCTCTGGAATTAGTATGCTTTTAGGAACTGATTGTATTCGTAAGAAAGAAAACTGAATTGAAGCGGGCATAGTACATTTGTACGTGACTGTTCAAATTCGGGACACGTGTCAGTCCATGAAAAAATTTGAATAAAAAATATGTGTACGTGTGCTGTAAGCGTGTGTGCAAAAGAGTGGGTGGTTTAAAATAAGCCACGTTATGAAACTGTAGTCACGTCAGTTGATTTGGAATATAATATGATTAATAAGTTAACTTATGTGAGAAGATTAGTGAAATTCTCAACTGAACGATCAGTTGTAAGACTGTGTCCTTTCAGTTGAGAGTTTACTAACATTTGTCATCTCAGTTAACCTCTTAAAAACTGATATTCCCCCTTAATCGGTGCATAGAATAATTAAAGTGACGATATAAAAATAAATTTAAAGGTCAGAAAGATTATCGTTTGCTGAAACGTTGACGGCCCTTCAGCTTCCTTGATTTTCGTCTATAAATAGAAGTAAACGGTTAGTTTCAGTCATATTGATGAAGATATTCAAGACAAAAAGAATGGCAGATACGAGTAGCTCGAGTGCTTCGCCGTTTGCTCTGGAGACCAGGAAGGCTGTTATAGAAGATGAAGTCTTCTATAAGATCTTCACTACTGGGAAAAGTTACAGAAGCTTGAGTTCCTGTATAATACTGGAGATGCTACCACTCCCGAACTGGTGGCAGAGTTGAAAAGAGTGCGGGAGCATTTGAACATAGCTGTGTGGGTGGACATCTTTAAGGATGGTCATATCTATCAGCTAATGCTTCGAAAGGAACTGAAAATCCTTAAGCGCATAGCTGTTTCTCAGAGCTTTGTCAAGACATCTACCGCACCTTTATCCGCTTGGTTGAAAATGTGGATAATTGTTGTAGAGGAAAAATATGATGATGTAATCCGTGCAAACGTTTATGGTTGAATGAAGTATTTATATAAGCTTAATTTTGTTTTTCTCTTTCCTGCAAATGATAAATTTCATCAGTTGTTAAATATATGAATTGCGAACTTAAGCAGGTGAACTGATGAAAGACTAACTTATATAAGTTGACTATGAACTGAAATCAGTTAAGCATTAAGTAATAAATGACAAACTGATATCAGTTGATAATGAACAACTGATAAATAAGAAGCCTGGGTAAATGAGAAAAACGCTTCGGTTGACTTGAGACTCTTTGGTTTCTTCAACATTTAATGTCATCTGTCTATAAACAAGACGAGAGAGAGATAAAATGTGAAACAATAACAGTTCAATATATCGGATTCAAGTAATTCTGATGCATGCAGCAGTACACATATTCAAGTTACTGAACAATTAAGTCCTTATTTAGAAGAATTGAAGAAAATGATGGAGGAATATGTCTTGACGAAAGTGATGTCAACATGGTTCAAAATTCATGATTTGAAGAGGATAAGTAGTAGTGGTGCTGCTCCTTCTCGTGCTCAAGCAGCAACAGCAAGAAAATACATTGATCGTTTTGAAGTCAGGCATGTTACAGACCTGGTTGATGACAATGTTCTGTTGCAAGCAATGCTCTGGAAAGAATGGCATGTGATTGAGAAGATTTCTACAACTGAATCATTTTCTAGAGTCCGGATTTATGAGTTGACTAATTGGATTACAGAATGGCAAGATTCAGTTGGTTCTAAGTTATCTTCTGTAAGATGGAATCGATTTTATTCTTAATAAAGTATCATTTCCAATTTGTTGTTGTGTTCTTATTTTCTGCAAATAATTTTATTAGTAAAACATCATCAATAATAATTTTAAGACAAGTCAATTAAACCAAGAATATTGCGAAAGTAAGAAAACTTAGTCTCGGGGTAATGGTTTGGTGAAGATGTCAGCTGCTTGTTGCTCAGTTGAAATATACTACAGTCTAATGTTCTTCTTCAAAGCATGATCTCTAATGAAGTGGTGCCTGACATCTATATGCTTGGTCCTTGAGAGAAGAACTGGATTATAGGTGATGGCAATTGTGCTTGTATTGTCACAAAAATATGGGCGATTCATTTGTAATTACTCCATAATCTCTCAGTTGTTGCTGGATCCAAATCAGTTGTGCACAACAACTACCAGCAGCAAGGTATTCTGCTTCAGTTGTTGAGGTAGCTATGGATGTCTGCTTTTTGCTGAATCAAGAGATCAGTCTGTCTCCTAGAAACTGACAAGATCCACTTGTACTTTTACGATCAAGCTTACATCTTTCATAATCTGCATCTGAATATCCAACTAAATTGAAAGTAGAGTCTTTAGAATACCATAACCCAACATTTTGTGTACCCTTAAGTTATTTCAAAATTCTTTTAGCAGCTGAGAAATGTGATTGCTTAGGATTTGCTTGAAATCTAGCACACATACAGACAGCAAATACAATATCAGGACGACTGGCAGTTAGGTACAACAATGAACTTATTAAACCTCGATATAATGTCGCCTCAACTGATATTCCCCCTTGATCAGTGTCCAATTTTACTGATGAGCTCATGGGAGTATTTGCAACTGAACATGATTCCATGCCAAATTTCTTCAGCAGCTCCTTTGTATATTTAGTTTGACTGATGAATATACCAGTCTACAGTTGCTTCACTTGCAGTCCAAGAAAGAATGTTAGTTCACCCATCATACTCATTTCAAACTTATCCTGCATTAGCTTAGCAAACTTTTCGCATAATTTGGGATTAGTTGACCCGAATATGATATCATCAACATAAATTTGAACTAATAAAATGTGATCATTCTTGGTAAATTTGAACAAGGTCTTATCAACTGATCCAACAGAAAATCATGATCAGTTAGAAATTTTGAAAGAGTTTCGTACCAAGCTCTGGGAGCTTGTTTAAAACCATATAATGCTTTGTTCAAATGATATACATGATCAGGAAAGTTGTAATTGACAAAACCTGGAGGTTGTTCAACATATACTTCCTCTTGCAACTGGCCATTTAGGAATGCACTTTTTACATCCATTTGGTAGATTTGAAGTTCTTGAATGAAGCATAGGCAAGGAATATTCTGATTGCCTCCAGTCTTGCAACTGGTGCATATGTTTCATCGTAATTAGTTCCTTCCTCTTGCCTATATCCTTGTGCTACGAGTCTTGCTTTATTGCGCACAACTGAACCATCCTCGTTCAGTTTATTTTTGTATACCCATTTTGTACCTATAATAGTTTTTGAAATTGGTCTTGGAACTAAGTTCCAGACATTGTTATAAGTGAACTGATTTAGCTCTTCTTGCATTGCATTTACCCAGTCAGGATCAGCAAGAGCTTCATCAGTTTTATTTGGTTCTAGTTGTGAAACAAAAGCTGAATAGATAAATAAATTTAGCATTTGATTGCGAGTTCTTACTGGATCAGATGGATTTCCTATTACCAGTTCAGGTGGATGTGATTTTCTCCATCTGTACTCAGTATTTGTTGTATCCGCAATTTCTTCAGTTGGTAACTGAACACAGTTTTCAGTCTCAGTTGGTGCTTCGTCAACTGGTATTTGAATGTTATCATTATGCTCTATCGACAGATCATCAGCAACGACTTCCTGCACATCTGATTGGTCCAATACTTCTGGTTCAGGTGTTTGAAGTATGTTTTGATTGCCATGACTTTCATTTTTGTCATCATCTTCCAAACTGATATCTGTAAATCGATCAACTAGCTTAACTTGATCAGTTGGCTTATCAGTTAGTTCAGTTTCATCGAAATCAACATGAGCAGATTCTTCAACATTTAGGGTTTTCTTGTTGAAGACTCTATAAGCTATGCTAACTGATGAGTATCCAAGAAATATTCCTTCTGCAGATTTAGCATCAAACGCTTTTAAATAATTTTTACCATTATCAAGAATAAAACATCTGCAGCCGAATATTTTGAAATATGTGATTTTACTTTTCCTTCCATGCCAGATCTCATATGATTTTTATTAATCATTGATCTGTTCTGAGTGTAACACGCAGTGTTTACTGCCTCTGTCCAAAATCTTTGAGAAATACCAGAATCAGCACGCATCGTTCTAGCAGCTTCTTTAAGGGTCCGATTTCTTCTCTTTGCTACACTATTTTGCTGAGGAGTTCTGGCTGCTGAGAGCTCATGCTTAATTCCAGCATTTTCTAGGAAGTTTGAAAGAGTTTGATTGATGAATTCAATTCCTCGATCAGATCTGATTCGATCAATTCCAACTGATTTTTCATTTAAAAGTCTTTTGAAGAGCTTTATTAGTTGCGAGGCAGTATGGTCTTTAGATTTGAGAAAAATAACCCAAGTAAATCTTGAAAAATCATCTACGACTACCAAGGTGTATTTCATTCCCCCTAAGCTCATGACTGGTATAGGACCAAAGAGATCAATGTGCAACAGTTCTAAGCATCGGGATGAAGATTTACAGCCCTTGTTTTTAAAAGAGGATCGTACTTGTTTACCATACTGACATGCTGAGCAAAGTTTTTCTTTTGAAAAGTCTATTTTGGGCAAACCAGTTACAAGTTCATATTTACTCAGATAGGCAATGGTTTTAAAGTTTAAATTATTTAGTCTCTTATGCCACAACCAGTTTTTAGACGATTTGGAAGCAATAAAACAAACTGGTGCATAAGTTTGATCATTCCAACTGACTTTATATGTGTTTCCACAACGTTTGCCAGTTAGTATGATTTTATCAGTTGAAGTTTTGACTGAACATGAATTTTTGTCAAATTGTACTGAGAATACACTGTCGCATAACTGACTGATGCTAATCAAGTTATACTTCAGGTTTTCTACTAATAGAACATCTTAAAAAGTAAAGTTACCATGGATAAGCTTACCCTTACCCACAGTTCTACCTTTGAAATTGTCCCCGAAACTGATGTTTGGACCACTGTATTTGATCAGTTGAGATAACGCACTTGCATCTCCTGTCATATGTCGCGAACATCCATTGTCCAAATACCATATTGAGTTCTTGTTTGTACCTGTTACCTGCAATCACACACATAATATAACTTGGTACCCATATCTATTTGGGTCCTGAACTGATTAGTCCTTTAGGAACCCACACTTGGATTAGTCTAACAGACTTTCCAGTAGCTGTATTCTAAATGGTTTTTCTCGGCTTTTGTGTGCTTGGTGTGTAGTGTACAGATGGTACAATATGTGTTTTAGCTTTATTCAACTGATTGTTCAGTCTATATCTCTTCTGAACTGGCTTGCAGTTACAGTAATTGAAATAGCTATTCGAATAGTTCTTGTGAAACCTCTTTGATGACTGACTTTGTGAATCAGTTGAGAATTTTTGACTATAACCAATCTCATATCTTCTAGCCTTGTTCATATTCTCAGTAGGTTGCTCAATCAGTTTACTGGGCTCAATTTGTTCTTGTACCTCTGCTGTTTTGACAAAGTGAATGTATTTCCCTTTGTCTGTTTTTAGCTTTGGTTGAGTATCATTTGGATACATTTCTCCTTGAGTGTTGAACCCTAAACCAATTTTATCAGAAACTGATTTTTGTGAATTCTGCATCTCATTCAGTGCAGTAGATGACTTGTTCCAAGACTGAATGAGCTCAGTCTGTTTTGAGTTTTCAAGAATCAACTTCTGGATTAATGACTGAATTTTGTCTCTTTCTGCTTTTAACTCAGCAATTTCCCTTTTTAGACTCAACCCATCAACTGATTCATCAGTTTTGGTTTTATTGTCTGTGGGATCAGTTTGCTTTGCTTTGATTTTTTCAAATGATGATGCAAGCTTTTGATACTCATTTACCAAAATCATTTATTGCGTATGATTGCATGTAACAGGTACAACAAAAGAATCAATTTGGTACTTGGATAGTAGATGCTCGCAACATATGACAGGGGATGCTGAATTGCTATCCCAACTGATCAAACATCATGGTCCAAACATCAGTTTTGGAGACAACTCTAAAGGTAGAACTATGGGTAAAGGTAAGCTTATCCATGATAACATTATCATTAATGATGTCTTGCTTGTTGACAAGTTGAAGTATAACTTGATTAGCATCAGTCAGTTAAGTGACAATAATTTTTCAGTTCAGTTCAACAAACAAACGTGCACTGTCAAGAACTCAACTGATGACATCATTATCACTAGAAATAGGTGTGGTAACACTTATAAAGTGAGTTGGACTAATCAACCTAATGTACCAGTATGTTTTGTAGTTTCAAAATCTTCTAAAAACTGATTGTGACATAAAAGATTGAACCACTTGAATAGGGATGGCAACTTTCCCCACGGGTTTGGGGCCCCGCGGGGAAAGCCCGAAACGGGGATGGGGATCCCCGATTTTTTCGGGTTTGGGTTCGGGTTCGGGGATTTTAAAAAATCCCCGATGTAATTCGGGACGGGTATGGGATTACTATCCCCATCCCCGAACCCGCTCCGAAAATAATATTAATAATAAAATAATAAAATTTTTAATATTAATAATATAATAATATTATTATTTTTTAAAATATTAATAATCTTATTATTATTAATATTGATATTGATATTAATATTAATATTATCTCTAATAATATTAGATAATAATAAGTTTTGGTTTGAGAAAATCTCCGAATTCGTCATCGTCTTGCCATATTAATATTTTTGAAACGGGGATGAGGGCGGGGATGGGAAGTTGATCCCCGAAGTTTCGGGTTTGAGGATTCCCGAACCCGAAAAAGCAAGGATTGGGGCGGGTATGGGGGTGGGGATGGAATTCGGAGATGGGGATGGGGAAGGCAAACCCGCCCCCGCCCCGGCCCATTGCCATCCCTACACTTGAACTTTAAGTCTATTGCTTATTTGAGTAACCATGATCTTATAACTGGTCTGTCTAAAATAGATTTTTCAAAAGATAAAATTTGTTCAGCATGTCAGTTTGGTAAACAAGTAAGATCATCTTTCAAAAACAAGGGTAGTAAATCTTCCACCAGATGCTTAGAACTGTTACGTATGGATCTTTTTGATCATATACCAGTCATGAGCTTAAGGGAATGAAATACACCTTGGTAGTTGTTGACGATTTTTCAAGATTTACTTGGGTTATATTTCTTAAATCAAAAGACCAAACTGCTGCACAACTGATTAAACTTTTCAAAAGATTATTAAATGAAAAATCAGTTGGAATTGACAGAATTAGGTCTGATCTAGGGACTGAATTTGTCAATCAAAATCTTTTTCAATTTTTAGAAAATACTTGAATTAAGCTTGAGTTCTCAGCAACTAGAACACCTCAACAAAATGGTGTAGTTGAAAGAAGAAATCGAACGCTTAAAGAAGCAGCTCAAACGATGCTTGTTGATTCCGGTATATCTCAGAGATTTTGGGCAGAAGCAGTAAACACTGCATGTTATACTCAGAACAGATCAATGATTAATAAGAATCACCGTATGAGATCTGACATGGACATAAAAGTGGGGTGTCCTACTTCAGAATATTCGGCTGCAGATATTTTTATTAACGATGATGAAAAAAATCATTTGAAAACATTTGATGCAGAATCTGCAGAAGGAATATTTTTGGGTTATTAATCAGTTAGTAAAGCTTATAGAGTGTTTAATAAACATACTTTGAATGTAGAAGAATCAATTCATGTTGTTTTTGATAAAACTGCACTAACTGATAAGCCAACTAATCTAGTTGAGCTAACTGATCGCTTTACAGATATAAGTTTGGAGGATGACAGGAAGAAGAAGTTCATATCAATCGAAATCTACTTCAAACACCAGAACCAGAAATAGTGGATCAATCAGTTGAACAAAAAATTGTTCCTGATAATCAGTTGGTGGAGCAAAACGATGATATTCAAAACCAACTGAAGGAGCAGCAACTGAAACTGAAGGAAACATTCAGTTACCAACTAAAGCAGTTGCTGAAATCGATCCAACCAATGCTAACTATAGATGGAACAAATCACATCCACCAGAATTGGTGATAGGTAATCCATCTGATCCAGTAAGAACAAGAAAACAAATGTTTAATTTATTTGTTCACTCAGCTTTTGTTTCTCAACTGGAACCAAAGAAAACTGATGAAGCTCTTGCTGATCCTAACCGGATAAATGTTATGTAAGAAGAGCTAAATCAGTTTACCCATAACAACGTCTGGACTTTAGTTCCAAGACTACTCTCTAAAACTATTATAGGTACAAAGTGGGTCTACAAAATCAAATTGAACGAAGATGGTTCAGTTGTGTGCAATAAAGAAAGACTTGTAGCACAAGGATATAGGCAAGAAGAAGGAACCGATTACAATGAGACATATGCATCAGTTGCTAGACTAGAAGAAATCAGAATATTCCTCGCCTATGCATCTTTCAAAGATTTCACAATTTACCAGATGGATGTTGAAAGCGCATTTCTGAATGGTCAGTTGCAGAAGAATTCTACGTGGAACAACCACCAGGTTTTGTTAATCACTCTCTTCCTGATCATGTTTATCATTTGAACAAATCTTTGCATGGTATTAAACAAGCTCCCAGAGCTTGGTATGAGACTTTATCAAAATTTTTAACTGATCATGATTTTATTGTTGGAACAGTGGATAAGACTTTGTTCAAATTTTCTAAGAATGATCATTTTTAATTGTGCAAATTTATGTTGATGATATTATTTTTGGGTCAACTAATCCCAAATTATGAAAGAAGTTTGCCAAGTTAATGCAGGATAAGTTCGAGATGAGTATGATGGGTGAATTGACATTCTTTCTGGGACTGCAAGTGAAGCAAATGGAAACGGGTCCTTTTATCAGTAAGACAAAATACACGAAGGAACTGCTCAAGAAATTTGACATGGAGACATGTTATGCTGCAAACACTCCCATGAGCTCATCGATTAAATTAGATAAAGATGAAGGAGAAATATCAGTTGAGACGACACTATACAGATGTTTAATAGTTTCTTTATTATACCTAACTGCCAGTCGTCCTGATATTGTATTTGCTGTTTGAATGTGTGCTAGATTTCAGGCAGATCCTAAGCAATCGTATTTTTTAGTTGTCAAACGCATATTGAAATATCTTAAAGGCACACAAAATGTGGGCTTATGGTATGCTAATGACTCATCTTTCAATTTAGTTGACTATTCAGATGCAGATTATGCAAGATGTAAACTTGATAGTAAAAGCACTAGTGGATCATGTCAGTTTCTAGGAGACCGACTGATTTCATGGTTCAACAAGAAGCAAACATTCATTGCAACTTCTACAACTGAACCAAAATATCTAGTTGATGGAAGTTGTTGTGCCCAACTGCTCTGGATTCAGCAACAACTGAAAGATTATGGAGTCATTGCAGATGAATCACCAATCTTCTGTAACAATACAAGCACTGTTGTGATTACATACAATCCAGTTCTACACTCCAGGACCAAACACATTGATGTCAGACATCACTTCATCAGAGATCATGCTCTAAAGAAAGAAATCAGGCTGGAGTATATATAAACTGAATAACAAGCGGCTGACATCTTTACCAAGCCACTTCCCTAGACTAAGTTTTTTTACTTTAGAAATATTCTTGGTTTAATTGATTTGTCTTAATCTGATTTGCATTATTTTATGTCAGTTAGCATTTGCATTATGTCAATTAGTATTATTAGTCAGTTGTTATCAGTTATCATGAAGAATGAATAAGCAATAAATAAAACAAATAGCATTGAACAAAAATTCAAATTTTATTGATATAATCTATTTGCTATTATAAGATTCAGTTCTATTTCTATTTCATTCAGCCAGTAGGACATCCAACTGGATAATTCTTCGAAGGGAGCTCCACTGAAGTCCTCTGTAATTGCTATCTTCTCCAGCACTCTTTGCTCTTTGTTGAGCATCAGGTAGTATAGCCCTTCATCAGTTGCGAGATCAGAAGTATGAATGACGGAGAGTCGATGCTTATACTTGACATCAGTTACTAGCTGTTCTCTTGTGGCAACTCGTCTCTCTTGCTGGATAGACTGCAACTCTTGAATTTTTTTCCAGGTGGACAGTGTTTTTGCGAAGACGAGATCTTTAATCTCTTTCTTCTTTGTTGTTATAGCTGCAAGCCTATTCCTTTCTGCTTGATTGGATTGACTGGAACTACATGCCTTGTCCATCTGTTCTTGATTAATATTATCTACTGAAATATTCCGTATCTGATGAATTTGATCTTATTTATAGACATATATAACCAACTGAACAAAAGAAGATGAACCGTCTGCAATTAATTCATTGACGATGAGATTCCCTTAATCTTTTACTTCTATGCATTTATTTAGGGGGAATATCGACTTTAAATCGGTTAACTGATAAGACAATTGTTAGTTGGTCTTCAACTGAACTGGTTCAGTTTTCAACTGAACACTCAGTTATTGACCTAAGCTGATTGATTATCGATAAAATTCCACATTAAATGTTGTGACTATTAAAATTACATATTTAATTATGTCATTCACTGAATAGTGATTGGTAACATGGCCCCACGTAGTCCAATCAATCGTCTTTTATATACGTTTACACAGCACGTTCACACGTTTTTAATTCAAATTAATCTTGTATTGACACGTGTCGACGTTTTTAATTCAAATTAATCTTGTACTGACACGTGTCCAAAAATTTGAACAGTCACCAACATAAATAATTGTGTCAGCTCCATTTTAGTTTCTTTACGAGCATTTCATAATTCCGGAGCAAATTACACTCAGAGCTTTTCTCTTCCTCGCAGATTTCCAAACACTCAAACACTCAACAATGGCAAGCCAAACACCCGCTTACATGCTTAATGCTATGGCCATTGACTTCGAGTCAGTCCTCTCTGTCAAGGACGACGCTGTTCGAAGTGTCTTTCAGAATCAGGAAGCAGCAGGGCTGAAGAAATTCCTTGGGTCATCAACTCAGGAAATCTATCCCAAGGAGATTCAAGACTTCTATGCCAACAGCTTCATCTCTGTTGATGGTAAAATCACAACGACTATCAACAGCAAGTTGCTGATTATAGATGAAGTGTCATGCTCCGGGACCGAGGTGTCGGTGACATTCAACATTGTTTATCGATTTTAATGAAAAGAATTAAGCCTCGTAACAGATAGCCAAAACCAGTCTTTTTCAAAAATAAACATTGTCTTTTACATTGACAACAGAATGGAAATTACATTAATAGAATTGCGGAAGCGGAATACAAAAATATACAAAATCTTGATCCTTGAACTCTTGATACTATCACCAGCCCCAGAACGTCTCATGTTCTTTCTTATTCAACTGCTCCTCATTCTTATCTTGAGAGATGTAAGGGGTAAGTGCTTTTAGAAACACTCAGCAAGTGGGGGCCGATCGATTACCACAAAAACATATAGAAATATCTTTTAACGAACTTTCAAAACGTAGCATATCGACATTATCATATCGAAATATGAGGCTAAGCTTATTAGAACCAATCAGAACAGAACAAATCAGAGCAAACAAAACACTGTTACTCTTATCATGATCCATGGTCAAATTGTCCCCCATATGTTAGTCCTCTAAATAGTGAGGCCAGAACACAGTTTTATACCCACTGATGGGGGCCAGACATAACACAGTTTTATACCCACTGATGGGGGCTAGAACACAATTTTATACCCACTGATGGGGCCTAGACAGAATTACAATCGTCGTTCTATATCCAGATTTTATTGGAACTACTTGTGTTGGGCTTACCCACTTACTATCAGAAATTGGATAGATAATTACAACATCAAGTAGTTTGAGAACTTCAGTTTTCACAACATCTTTCATGTGTGGATTTAATCTCCTTTGTGATTGTTGAAATGTTTTAGCATTTTCTTCTAAATGAATTTTGTGAGTGCAAATTAGTGGATTAATGCCCTTGAGATCTTTTAGTGTCCAACCAATTGCATTTTTATGTCTTTTAACCATATAAACTAATTTACCTTCTTGATCACTTTCTATTTTTGAAGAAATTACCACCGGATATGTTTCATCTTCTCCAAGGAATGCATACTTTAATTCTTCTGGCAAGGTTTTTAATTCCAATATGGGTGGTTCATCTTTGTTCTCATATTTTGCCTCAAATTCTTTCTCTGATCAAGATAACGAGTGATACCTGATAAAATCATCAAGATCAATTTCAATATTTTCTTCAACAGTATCAATTGAACAAATATCTAATTGGTCATGAGTATTCTCTTCTTGAATGTTTTCTTCCACAAGAGTTTCAATAAGATTTTCATCTTCACTTTCATCTCCTTTGTCATGTGGTTGTTTACAAAGATTAAAAACATTAAGCTCCAAGGTCATGTTATCAAATGACAACTTCATTATTCCATTCCTGCAATTTGTAAGAGCATTAGAAGTTGCTAAAAATGGACGATCCAAAATTACAGGAATTGCATTACAAGCTTCAATAGGTTGTGTATCTAAAACAATGAAATCGACAGGATATAAAAAGTTATCAACTTGGACCAACACGTCTTCTACCATACCTCTTGGAACTTTAACAGATCTATCGGCGAGTAAAAGTGTTACCGAAGTAGGTTTTAACTCGCCTAGATTGAGTTCTTGATAAACTAAATATGGAAGTAAATTCACACTGGCTCCAAGATCAAGCAAGGCTTCTTTAATCTTTCGTTCTCCAATAATACATAAAATAGTAGGACAACCAGGGTCTTCGTATTTCAAAGTATTATTATTTTGAATGATTGCACTTACTTGTTCGGCTAAAAATGCTTTCATTTTCACATTCATTTTTCTTTTCATAGTGCACAAATCTTTAAAAAATTTGGCATATGATGGTACATGCTTTATTGCATCTAATAAAGGAATATTAAATTTTACTTGTTTAAAAATATCATATATATCAGAATTCAAATTTGATTTTTTTGTATTTTTCAATGTATGAGGGAATGGTGGTGACACTGTCTGTTGATCCTCCTCTTCCCAAGTTATGGGTTCCACTTCCTTACCTTTGGAGTTGATTTATCATCATCTTTACAAGGTTTAAGAATGGATTTTTCCACAACCTTACCACTGCGAAGGATAATAACAGATTTTACCTGATCCATCGGTTGAGTTCCAGAAGTTCCAGTTTGTGAATGATGATCCTTGGGATTAAGCTGTGGTTGTGAAGGAAATTTACCTTTTCCATGAACATTAAGTGCAGAAGCAAATTTAGCAAGAGTATATTTCAAATCTGTCATGGTTTGAGCAGTTTGAGTATTGATAGACTCTTGCTTTGCAATGAAACAATTCAATATATCTTCCAAGTTTCTTTTAGGTGGAGGAACATAAGGTGCATAATTTTGAAAATTTTGTTGATTTTGGAAATGTGGTTCTGAAAATTGTGCAGCATTATCATTCCTCCAACTAAAATTTGGATGATTTCGCCAACCTGGATTCTAAAGAGAAAATGGTTCAAAATTTGGCCTTTTGAAATTGTTCAAAACATTGGCTTGTTCATGGAAACATTCTTTAAAAGAAGGAAAAGTGAGACAATCTTTTGTAGAATGATCACTTGTATCACAGATGTGACACGCAATTTCTTGAACAGATTTTAAGTTACCATTCTTTTTCAATTCAAGTGCCTCAACTTTTCTTGCCAAAGAGGTAAATCTAGCTTGGAGATCATGTTCATCTTTGAGGGTGTACATACCTCCACCAGATGTAGGAGATTGAATCTTGTTTGATGGTTCGATTGTACCTATAGTGTCCCAATTTTTAGCATTTTCAGCTAATGAATCCAGATACTCAATTGCCTCATTTGGATCTTTATCTTCAAATGTTCCATTACACATAAATTCAATCATTTGCCTATGATTAGGTGTTAAGCCTTCATAAAATTGAGAAACAACTCTCCAAATTTCAAAACCATGATGTGGACAAAGTTTAAGTAATTCTTTATATCTATCCCAACACTGATAAAAAGTTTCTCCTTGTTTTTGAGTAAAAGTGATGATTTGCCTTTTGAAAGAATTTGTTCTATGAGATGGAAAAACTTTTTCAAAAATTGTTGTTGCAATTCATCCCAAGTTCGAATGGATCCCGATCTAAAATTTTGCAGCCAAGTTTTAGATTTATCTTTTAAAGAAAAAGGAAAAAGTTTACGTCGAATGGTGTTCATGCTATAATTTAGATCACTATATGTGTTGCATACTTCTTCAAATTCTTGTAAATGCATGTATGGATTTTCAGAATCTAAGCCATAAAAGTTAGGTAAAAGTTGGATAATACCAGGATTAAAATTGAAATGAGATGCATCATGGGGAAAAACTAGACATGAAGGTGCACTAGTACGTGTAGGATTCATGTGATCTTTAAGTGTTCTTCGTCTATCATGATCATGTTGAGATTGAATTTCATCTTCATTTTCTTGGATGAGTTCTTCTGCCATGTTTTGTAAAAATAAGGGTTATTTCGAATGAGTCCACCACTAAATGTACGTGACCAAATGCTCATGCAAATGCAAAAGAAAAAGAAGAAAAACACACAAAAGCGAAAAAATTCAAATAAAGAAAAATAAACTATAAAAAAATTAAATAAGCTTGAAATTAAATTATACTCGCCCGGCAACGGCGCCAAAAACTTGATACGACTTTGATTGTTGTACTCCCAAGAGCAGGTTGTCCACAAGTAGTATAATTCGATGAGTCCGATATCGTATCCACATGAAAGTTAAGGTAATTACAAGTCCACTACAATGTTTTTATGTTTTGTTTTTGTTTTTTTCTTTTAATTGTTTGAATATTTAATTGGTAATTTTTAATTGTTCAAATTTTAATTTAAGTAGTTGAGATTAAAGGATCCACTTTTGGTATTTTAATAAAGTTAACATTAATGAACATTATTGAAATCTACTTAATAAAATGGTTCCAATATATTAAATAATCATATTTATATTATATTATATATTATCATCTTATAAGTATATAATATATACCAAAACTTATAAATGTTGTCAAGTATTTATTGTGCTATATATATTTATAAACACTAAATCAAGGTTCCCACTTTAAATGGTTGGTAAAATCAAAAAAACATTTAAATGGTACCAATAAATTAATATTATGATATATTCATATATAATAAATCAAGAAATCCACTTTAAATGGTTGGTAATACCAAACTAACATTTAAATGGTTCCTAGAAATTAATATTATAATATATTCATATATAATAAATCAAGTCATCCACTTTAAATGGTTGGTAATACCAAACTAACATTCAAATGGTTCCAAGAATTTAGTGTAACATATAGCAACAATAAATCAAAACTCCCACTTATAAGTAGAGTATAATAATGCTTAAAGAAATAAATATAACATAAACAATAAATAATAATTAAATAATATAAAACATAGATTCTTATCTTTTAATAACCTTATTATCATGCCAAGAGTTTCAGCTTTTCATCTCCACCTTGGGAAGTTAGCTACTCATTATTCAATGTATAAAACTTTGAATATGAAATTATCATGCTAAGTATATTTAAATGAAGAAATAAAGGAAAGACAAAGAGAGAAATATTTTGAACTCAAAGATTTGTTCATAGAATGAGGGATATCTCAATTCATTACAATGCACCCCTATTTATAGCCAAATTTGGGGAGAGAACCACAAATAAAATATTATATTTTTACACATAAGTCTTCATTGGTGTTCTAAGAAATTATATCTTAATACACATCACTTTTGAAAATCTTCTCATCCGAATTTTCTTTTCCACATAAAACAAAACATGTAGATATCTGAGTTGTTTGAATTGTGGTATTTTTTTTTACCATTTGACCAAGATGGTCAAAATGCTAGAGAATGGTAAAACTGCCACTTCTTTGGTTACTTTATTTGTTACTTAATTTGATCCCAATTATGGGAGAATTTTTATATCATGCTTGCCACCAATATTGTAGATATTAACATCAACTTTCTACAGGTTCAAGAATCATCTTAATCACATTTCCAACGCCAAGGTTATTCTTGTTTTATCGAACCTGTAAAAATAGTAAAAATTTATAATTACACAACAACTTATATTTTATACAATTTATTATAAAACATATAATATTTAAACATTTAATAAAACAAAAACTATAAATTTATATTATAAAAAATTAATTAATATACAATTTTTTTATCTTTATCAACTTATCAAAACGAAATACTTTCCGGGGATATGTTTGGACTTAATAGGCCTACTTTTAAGCTTGTTGGGCTTGAAACTCTTTGTAAACTTTTAAAACAATAATTAATGGTCCATTAGAGTTTATTATATTATTTCATTATTCCCCTAAACTCCATTTAACCTAAACCATTCTCCCACCAGCCGACACCCCTTCTCTCAATCAGCACCCTTTCGGTTTTCAAAAAAATTTCATCAAGAACGCTTCGGCCAAGCTTCTTCTCCAAACGAAAAATTCTCTCGGCACTCGTTCTCAGATCTCCTCGCGTCTATAACATAAAGGCATGCTTTGTATCATTTTTTACGCATCCTACACATTTTATATGTTGTAAAACGTATTTATGCATGAAGAATTTCCGATCTAGCATAGTACATGAAAAACATTTCGGTTTACATGTGATTATTGCGTTTTGCTTGTTCAACTCTCACATTTTCTTATTAATGTGCAAGGGGCTACGGTTTCCGGGTTGTTAAGTGACTGATAATGGTGTCAAGATGTGGTTTTGGGGTTAACACCGATCATCGTTGCTATAGGAGGAAAGATCGAGGGGTTGTATCGTGGATGTGCTCAGTTGGGGCTGTGGTTCGGGTATGGAGTGGAACGAGCGGTGCAAAGGCTGAACCAAGGCTTGGAACAGACCCTGGCGAGTCTGAGTCACGGCCCAGGGAGGGCCAACCACCGCTGGAACCATCCGAATGGCCGGCTGCACGCTTTGAAGAGTGGAGCTCGGGTGAAGTAGTTTGGGGTTCTAGCGATCATGGCTCATGTAAGCTGCATGGGGCTGTGACCATGGCTGATGTAGGTCCAGTAGGGTATGGTCTAGGTCTAGGGTAGGTTGGTTCCTGACTAGTACTGTCATGGTTAGGCTAGCATCGTGATTTTTGGAAGGTGAGTGCATTAGGGTGCAATTTAGAAAAAGGGCCGAAATTTCAGCAACTTGCTGGAGTACCAGCCGTGAGTTTAAAGGCCTGATGATAAAGTTTTAGGAACATTATAGTGTTTTTTTATGGTGTGATAAAAAATTAGGAAAAATTTGGTTAAGGTTCGAGTCGATTAGGGTTAAAACCGGGACCCCGGTCCAAGTTTTAAAACGAATCGGTTAAGTTGCAAAATGAGCTCGAGTTTACGTCTAGGAATGCTTATAAATCTGTTTTGGGATGTTTTAAGGCGTTTGGGAAGCTTCGGGTCAAATTGTAGAGGTCTAGGGGTAAAATGGTCATTTTGGGTTTCCAGGGGCAACATGGTCATTTTGCACCCGTGGTGAGATTTTGGTCCTGGCAGCGCCCTGAGCACAATTTTACCATATTTTAAAAATGTATGCATCATGCTCACGATTTTTAAGATTTTATGAAAATACACGTTGCGTGCTTGGATTTAAGGAAAATGACATGTGCATGATTTTCATAACTGATGAAAATGATAATGTTTTGAATGATGGGAATTAGTTGTGGCTATCAATGTATATGTAAATGCATAAGTCATATATGTAAATGATGATGATGTGGCCTAGGCACAGTGGATGGGTAATCCTGTCACTGATGTCCGACAGCCGCCAGGTACCGCGGTTCTATGTATGATGGATCCATTGTAAATGATGATGTACGATAGTCACCTCTAATGAACTGAATTCAGCAAAAGAAACGATAAATGATGAATGATGAATGATGATTAATGATGAACTGTTTTGACACGTCACGATTTCATATGACACGTTTACATTACGCTTTTAAAGTTCATGAAAGATATGTTGAATATGATATTTTTCAATGATGCGTGCTATGTATATGTACTTGTTATTTCTGGTACAGGCGTGATGAGTCTTTAGACTCACTAGGCATATGTGATGCAGGTGAGTTCGATATCGAGGGAACTGGAGGTGCTTAACTCTGAGTAGGCAGACCTGGTGGACGACACGACCTGAGGGCCTCATGTTTTTCCGCACTCTTATGATTTTACGATTTGAGAGGATATGAGCATTTTATACGCTGTTCTATTTTACGGTTGAATGTCGGGACTTTTGCTTGCTTATTTTTCGTGATATTTTTGTTGGTAATTACTTACGATTATTTTAAACGATATTTTTTAAGTGGGACTGCATGCATGCAAATGATTCAAATGTTTATTTCTGCAACTTGTGAGCTTTTTTTTAAAAAAAATGTTTCTCCACTTTTTAAAATGGTAGACGTTACAGTTGATATCAGAGCAAGGGTCCCATATAAGGTTGTGCCGCCGCCAGCTTCTGCAGCTCAGTCTTCAAGCCTCAAGTCTGTAAGCTTTTATGTTTTAAATGTTTAAAATGATTTACTGTTATCACCTGCATGTTTTAATGATTTACGTTTTATGATGATCTCCTGCATATGTTTAACTGTGTTTATTATTTAAGGGTTTGCTGTGTTGAAAACTAGATTGATTGCATGATGGGTTACATTTATAAATTGGACTGTATTTAGATATGCCTCCCAGACGTGCTCCCATTACTGATATGCAGGATGAGATTCCTGGATGTGGCAGGGGTCCTCCACCACCACTGCTAGGGGACCCAGCTACCCGAGTTCTGGAGGGTATGGTTAGGCTACTGGAGAAGGTACAACAGGCTCCTAGGCCTCAGGTGAATGTTTTTGAGCAGTTCAGGCGACTTCACCCGAAGGATTTCGGGGGCACTACTGACCGTTCATAGCAGAGGGATGGATCCGATCCCTGGAGCTACACTTTGAGTATCTTCAGATGAGGGACAACGACTGGACCAGGTGCACAATCTATATGTTGAAAGACGATGCATTCCTTTGGTAGGAGGGAGCCGCTCATGCTGTTGACTTGGCTACCCTTACCTGGGCCAGTTTCAAGAAGTTGTTTTATGGGAAATACTTTCCAGCTGACGTCAGGGGCCGCCTGACGAGGGAGTTTATGAGTCTCCGCTAAGGGGACTCGTCTGTGGCGGAGTTCATCCGCAAGTTCGACAGGGGCTGCCATTTTGTGCCCATGATAGCGAGGGATGCCGATCAGAAGCTGTGGCACTTTTTGGATGGATTGAGACCCACCCTCCATCGGGATATCATGCTGATGAGGCCGGTAGGTTACGATGAGGCCACCGCCTGCGCTTTTGAGGCGGAGCAGGCTCTGTGGGATATAGACTTCGAGATGCAGAGGAAACGGCATCAGACACAGTTCAATTCCCTAGCTCACAAGAAACAGTTCTCAGGGCCACCGAGGCAGCAGGGGCAGTAGAAGCCCCAGGCTCAGTTTAAGAGGCCCCAGCAGCATAGACCTCCTCAGGCGTCAGGGGCGCCTAAGCCAGATGACAGGCAGCCATGCCCGCAGTG
This sequence comes from Primulina tabacum, assembly GCF_025594145.1. Taxonomy (NCBI): domain Eukaryota; kingdom Viridiplantae; phylum Streptophyta; class Magnoliopsida; order Lamiales; family Gesneriaceae; genus Primulina; species Primulina tabacum. Next base: position 39,177,248 of record NC_134554.1, read on the forward strand.
CAGCAAGTTCCATGTCGGCAGGTGCTTATGGGGGACCTTCAGATGTTTCGTTTGTGGACAAGAAGGTCACAAAGCAAAGAACTGCACAAAAACACGGGCCCCACTACTGTTCGAGCCTATGTGATGCATGCCGAGGAGGCCAATGTTGAGCCCAGACTTGACACTGATTACTGGCAATCCTTTTGGTTAAGATCTTAATTTACTGTACAATTGCATGGATTTTATGCTTGTATGAGGATTTATTTTTGGGATTTATAACTTAGAAAGATTTAAGATGCATGTTTTACCTGGTTGAGACTAAGAATTTAATTGTTTGATTTGAGGAATTTTTCGGACCCAATTGTAATTACCGATAATTTGAGGACCAAAGTGCAATTTTTGAACTTTAAAGGGCTTGTTTGCAATTTTTGATATTCTGAAGGTTAATTTTGAATTTTTTGGAACGATGTTTGGGTTAATGCAGTGATTTTTTCGAGGATTTTTGGTTAACTGCCGATAAGAAAATCCTTAAGTTCAACACTATTAGATTTGATGGTATGTTTTGTCGTAGGGAGGATATATATTGCAGGTGTAGCCACGCATGCATTGCTAGATTCATGGGCTACGCATTCGTTTATATCCGAATCCTTCGTCAAGAGACTAGGAATCGTAATAGTAGTGATGGATTCAGGTGTAGCCACGCATGCATTGCTAGATTCATGGGGATCAGATGTTCACATCCCGGATAGTGAGAGGATTGGAGCTTAGATTGCAACAGAAAGAAGTACAGAAAGATCTGATAGTACTACCGTTGCCAGAGTTTGATATCATCTTGGGCATGGACTGGCTATCTTCTCATTGTGCAGTCATAGATTTTTGACAGAGGTCAGTGTCTGTCAGACCTCCCAGTGGGAAGCCATTTGTTTTTGAGGCAGCTAGACATCAGCAGATGCCGCACGTCATTTCCTGGTTGTCTGCGAGGAAGCTCATGAGGAGAGGCTGCCAGGTGTTTTTGGCCAGCATCGTGTCAGTGTCTGAGCCAGTCGAGCAGAGGCTAGAGGACGTTGATGTGGTCAGGGAGTTCTCCGGTGATTTTCCCTGCCGATGTTTCAGGCATTCTACCAGACAGAGAGGTGGACTTCTCTATTGAGCTCATGCCAAGCACATTCCCGATATCTAAAGCTCCCTACCGGTTAGCGCCTATAGAGATGAAGGAGCTCAAGGATCAGATTCTGTTAAAAACTGAATTTCGGATGTTTGACAAACTGAGAATTAAAAGGATTGAACTAACTGATCAAGAAAGCTGATAGTAACTGATCTAAAATACGCAAGCTATCGGTTGCCTATAACTGAAGATTAACGCGCAGATGTTCAAAGTCAACTTAACCAACTGGCTGGACTACGGAGACAACTAACTGATCAATTGGAAACTTCTCAGTTGTTACAATCAGATGTGAGCTTATCAGCTATTGCCTATCAGCTGTACACGTCATCAGTTAAGAGAAAGACATTCAACCGACAACAGTACAAAGCAGACTACAACTGTTAGTGGGAACGCCGCATTTCAAAAAGATGCAATGTACGACTGTCAGAAGAATTTTGACGTGGCAATCAACAGATAGAAAGTTTCAAATCACATTCAATATTACCGTTGGAAGCAAAGCCTATAAATAGTAGAGAAGAGCAGCTGAGCAAAAATCCAGAAAATAACCAGTTTGTGAAAGTTGAAGGTTTTGAACACATCGAAAAACTACCAAGCTGTTACTTTGCTGAAATCTTTGCAAATCAAAAAGCTCTCTCTTATCGTATACATTCATAGCATTCAAGGCTATACTTCGAGCTTTCTAGCACAAACTGTTATCATTGTAAAACTTGATCTTAAAGAGATCAGTTGTGCTAAGTCTTTTCAGTTCAGTTGAGTACAGTAAACTACTTTGTAACTAAGAGTTTCAGTTTTGCATTGTTAAGTCCAAAGTGAAGCGGGTCTGTACAACTATTTATATCGATCAAAGTCTTTTAGTGGATATCATATCCTTATGATAGAAGGGGTGACGTAGGAGTGATTAAAATCTCCGAACATCCATAAAATCTTGTGTGTTCTTATTTCAGTTTTTATTCTATCTATCAGTCATTTTATTCAGTTTATTACTAAACTGATTCAAATATTCGAAAAGATTGTGAAAATCAACAGTGTTTATTCTACCCACCCTTCTAAACACTCTTTCACCTACTAACCGATCATATCAAGTGGTATCAGAGCAGTTGAATATTGTTTCTGAATATTCCTACACAAATTGATTAACACGATTTCATTCAATAAAATTACAATGCTCTCCAGAGAAGAATTTGATGATTGGAAAATCAGAATGCAGGCTCATTTAGTGCACAATACGATGACATGTGGTACGTTATTACAGACGGACACATGAAAATATTGAAAGCAAACACTTCTGTTGCTATAACTGATGGTGTTCCACATCGCATTGAAAAGCCCAGAGATGAATGGACAGCTGAAGACAAGAGGAAAGCCAACCTGAAAAATGTGGCTAAGGACATTTTGTACAAAAAGCTGGATAAAGTCACTTTCATCAAGATAAAGATGTGCAAAACAGCTAAAGAAATATGGGAGAAGCTGATTCAGCTCTGCGAAGGCAATGAGCAAACCAAGGAGAATAAACTATCTGTTTTCGTTCATAAATTCGATAATATCAAGATGAAGATTGGAGAATCTATGCAAGATTATGATGAAAGAATCAGGTGCATAATGAACGAACTGATTGCACTAGGAAAGGTGTATTCAAATATAGAAGTAGCACTGAAAGTAGTCAAGGGTCTTCCCAAAGAATGGGATGTTAAGACCATGGCAATGAGAGAATCAAAGGATCTGAACAAGGTTGAACTTCATGATTTATTTGCTGATCTAAAAGCCTATGAGTTTGAGCTGCAAACCAGAGAAGTAGAACCTTCTACACCAGCTGCAACAACTGCTGTCAAGCTGAAACCAACTGGTTCAGTTGACAAATATGCTGATCAGTTAAGCAATGATGCAATGTCATTGTTTGTCAAATAATTTGAGAGATTCATAAGAAGAAATTAAGGAAACTTTCAAAGACAATATCAGAAAAATCAATCCAAGGAAGAACCTAATGCTTGCTACAACTGTGACAAAACAGGTCATTTCGTTGCAGACTGTCCCAAGCCAAACAAGGACAGTCGAGGCTCAACTGAAAAAGGAAAGAAATCCTACGAGCACAAGAGAAGATCCAAGGATGACAAGAAATTTGTCAGAAAAAAACATGAGGTGCTTCTAGCCGAGGAAAGCAAGTCCAAATGGGCGGAATATGATAGTGAAGATTCAGAACCTGAAAGCTTGAGCTGCTCCAGTGATGATGAGGAGGAAGTCAATTGTCTGATGGCTGATGACACAGAAGTAAAGTCAACTAGTCAACATGTATTCGATTTTAATTCAACTGATTTCACACTAGATGAACTTATTTTTGCACTTCATGACATGGTCAATGAGTATCACAAGCTTGCCTTCTCTTTTAAAAAAGCCAGAGCAAAGCAAACTGATCTCAAAGACAATAAAACTGAAACTGATGAATCAGTTGATTTGTTGAGTCTAAAAAGGGAGATTGTTGAGCTCAATACTGAAAGAACCAAGAATCAATCATTGATTCAGCAGTTGATGCTTGAGAATTCAAAGCAAATTGAGCTTATTCAGGCTTCGAACAAATCATCTGTTGCATTAGCTGAACTGCAAGATAAGCAAAAATCAGTTACTGATAAAACTGGTTTAGGGTTCAGCAACCAAGATGAAACTTCCACAAGTGATACACAACCAAAACTGAATATAAGCAAAGTGAAATATATTCACTTTGTAAAATCAGTAGTGGTACATGAACAATCTGAGCCAAGTAAACCAGTTGTACAGCTGATTGAAAATAAGAATAAGGCTAGATGGTATGGTATTGGTTATAGACCAAAAATTTCAACTAATACACAAAGTCAGTCATCAAAGAGGTTCAGCAAGAACTATTCAAATGGCTACTCCAATTACTATAACTGCAAGCCAGTTTAGAAAAGATATCGACTGAACAACCAGTTGAACAAAGCTAAAGCACATATTGCTTCATCTGCACACTACACACCAAGCACACAGAAACCGAGAAAAACCATTTGGAACACAACAACTGGGAATTCAGTTAGAATGATCCAAGTCTGGGTTCCTAAAGGACTAATCAGTTTAGGACCCAAAGAGATATGGGTACCAAAATTATATATTGTGTGTGATTGCAGGTGACAGGTACAAACAAAGAATCAATCTGGTATCTGGACAGTGGATGTTCGCGTCATATGATAGGGGATGCAAGTTTGCTATCTCAATTGATCAAATACACTGGTCCAAATATCAGTTTTGGAGACAACTCCATAGGTAAAATTGTGGATAAGAGTAAGCTTATCCATGATAACTTCATTATTAAAGATGTTTTACTAGTTGAGAACTTGAAGTATAACTTGATTAGCATTAGTCAGTTATGCGACAATAATTTCTCAGTTCAGTTCAATAAACACACTTGCACAGTTAAAAACTCAACTGATGAGATCATTCTAACTGGCACTCGATGTGGAAACACTTACAAAATCAATTGGACTGAGCAACCTTATGCACCAGTTTGTTTTATAGCTTCCAAATCTTCTAAAAACGGGTTGTGGCATAAGAGATTGAACCACCTAAACTTTAAGTCTATTGCATATCTGAGTAATCATGATCTTGTAACTGATTTGCCCAAAATAGATTTTTCAAAAGACAAATTCTGTTCAGCATGTCAGTTTGGTAAAAAAGTAAGATCCTCATTTAAAATCAAGAGTTGTAATCTTCCCGATGCTTAGAACTGCTACATATGGATCTTTTTGGTCATATACCAGTCATGAGCTTAGGGGAATGAAATACACCTTAGTAGTCGTGGATGATTTTTCAAGATTTACTTGGGTTATTTTTCTCAAAGCCAAAGACCAAACTGCTGCACAACTGATTAAGCTTTTCAAAAGACTATTAAAGGAAAAATCTGTTGGGATTGATCGAATAAGGTCTGATCGAGGGACTGAATTCATCAATCAAAATCTTTCACAATTTTTAGAAAATACTGGTATTAAGCATGAGCTCTCAGCAGCAAGAACTCCTCATCAAAATGGTGTAGTTGAGAGAAAAAATCAGACCCTTAAAGAAGCTGCGAGAACAATACTTGCTGATTCTTGTATTTTTCAAAGGTTTTTGGGTAGAAGCAGTAAACATTGCATGTTACACTCAGAACAGATCAATGATTAATAAAAATCATTTAAAAACACCATATGAGATCTGGCATGGACGGAAAAATGTGGTCTCTTATTTCAAAATATTCGGCTGCAGTATTATCGATAATGGTTAAAATCATTTAAAAGCCTTTGATGCTAAATCTGCAGAGGGAATATTTCTTGGCTATTCATCAGTAAGCAAAGCTTACAGAGTATTTAACAAAAGCTCTTTAAATGTAGAAGAATCAATTCATGTTGTTTTCGATGAATCTGCAATAACTAACATGCCAACTGATCCAGTTGAGCTAGTTGATCGATTTACAGACATAAGCTTGGAAGATGATGAAGAAGACAATAATATCAATCAAAATATACTTCGAACATCAAAACCTGAAGTGATGGATCAATCAGCTGAACAAGAAATTGTTCCCGATAATCAGTTGTTAGAGCGAAAAAATAATATTCAGTCACCAACTGATACAGCTCCAACTAAAACTAAAGAAAACATTCAGTTGCCAACTGAAGCAGTTGCTGAGATGGATGCAACAAATGCAGAGTACAGATGGAAGAAATCACATCCTCCAGAATTGGTGATAGGTAATCCATCTGATCCGGTAAGAACTCGAAATCAAATGCTTAATTTATTCATTCATTCAGCTTTCGTTTCCCAACTGGAACCGAAGAAAACTGATGAAACTCTTACTGATCCCAACTGGATAAATGCCATGCAAGAAGAGCTAAATCAGTTTACCCATAACAATGTCTGGAACTTAGTTTCAAGACCATTTTCAAAACTATTATAGGTACAAAATGGGTGTACAAAAACAAACTGACGAAGATGGTTCAGTTGTGCGTAACAAAGCAAGACTTGTAGCACAAAGAAACATGCAAGATGAAGGAATAGATTATGACGAGACATATGCACCAGCTGCAATACTGGAAGCAATCAGAATATTCCAAGCCTATGCTTTATTCAAGAACTTCAAAGTATGTCAAATGGATGTAAAAAGCGCATTTCTAAATAGACAGCTGAAAGAAGAAGTTTATGTTGAACAACCACCAGGTTTTATCAATCACTATTTTCCTGATCATGTTTATCATTTGAACAAAGCACTGTATGGTCTTAAACAAGCTCCAAGAGCTTGGTACGAAACTCTTTCAAAATTTCTAACTGATCATGATTTTACTGTTGGATCAGTTGACAAGACTTTGTTCAAATTTTCAAAGAACGATCATATTTTACTTGTGCAAATTTATGTTGATGATATTATTTTTGGGTCAACTAACCCCAAATTATGCGAGAAATTTGCCAAATTAATGCAGGATAAATTTGAGATGAGCTTGATGGGTGAACTGACATTTTTCCTCGGTCTGCAAGTAAAGCAACTGGAAAATGGTATTTTTATCAGTCAGACCAAATATACGAAGGAATTCTTAAGAAATTTGGCATGGAAACATGTTCAGCTGCAAGTACTCCCATGAGCGCATCAAATTAAATTAGACAATGATCAAGGGAGAATATTAGTTGAGACGGCTGTAACGTACCGTAATTTTAAACTACTTTAAAATTTGCGGAAAAATAAACATTTTCTTAAATAAATAATAACCTTTCAATTTGCGATAAAATAAACTGTTCGTCTAAAATATTCGAAATAAAAACATTTACAAACAAAGTTTGCCAAAAAGGTACTTGTTTAAACATCATAAACCATTTCAAGAAAATCAGAGTATTTGAAAATAACAGGCATAAAAGTAGTCTTAAAAACATGGGTGGTCCTCGGGTTCACCCTCCTGCACAGTCCAAGCCGACTCATTGGTCCCACCCCTCGTCTCCTCAAACTCATCCTCACCTGCATTGATCAAGTCTAGTGAGTCTAAAGACTCAACATGTATAAACTGGAAGTAACAAGTAATACGTAATGAAACCACATGCATCTTTAAAATAGAACGTACATACTTGAAACTTGAACATGCATACATAAGCTTGAACATACATACATACATACATACATAGAAGTGCCATCAACGTAAAACTTTTCGTAAACATGCTTGCATCACACATAAACATCATCATTTTTCGTAGAGATATGTTTCAAAACAAGTGACCCATACATAATAGTGCCTGATCAGACAAAACCACAATACTGGGCTGACAGGGAAGATCCACTGCCACATACATGAGATCCCCGGTCATGCTTTACCGGGTGGATTGGTCCCTGGTAATGCTTTACCGCTTTCCAATCCTAATCTAAACCTGGTCATGTTTTACCGTGGTGGAGAGGTCCTCGGCCACGTTCACCGACTTCCAAACTCGTTCATAATTTGGTCACAAGACATTTAGCATACCTCAAAAACATAAAAATATTTTCTTTTGCACGTCGAACATACTTACTTGGCGTTGAGGGATTCGTTGGATCTCGCTTGGGGCCACTGCTACACATACTAACATGAGTTCAAACACTTATCTTGCATAACTTAGACGTATAGTCATGCTCAAACCCAAAAATGACAAATTTCCTTATGACGTTCTAAATCTCTCGGGACTCGAGCTCGTTTAATCATCGTACTAAATCATGACATCAAACCCCAAACCAATCCCTAAAATTTAATTTAATTTCTTTTTTTAAGGAGGACAAGGGTCCGTGTCCGTGTAGGTGCTGGAAATTCACACTTCGAAGGAACAAGGGCATGGACCCCGTGTCAGGGTTCGGCTAAGTGTCCGTGAACCTGCGGGAAGGGTAAACCAATGGAAAAACACTACACTAGTGGCTTAATCTTCCTAACTCGATCATACGGACCGTGAACCAACATCTCGATACTCATTCTAGGATGCTATGACATTGACTCAAACCCATACAAACGCCTTAAACGACTACGCACACCAAACAACGCAACACCACCCGTAAACACGGCATTTTGACAACAAACGAATCCTACGACTTCTAATGCAATCAAGTGCCTATCGACAAGAACCGACGCACCAAAAACAATCCCAACATCATATTCAACATACTTAAACGCAGCAGCGATCACCCATCGAACCCCAACGAAGCCTGCAATAATAAAACTTCAAAAACATGTCAAGAACGCATTTTCAGAAAATCGCAGTTTGATCAGTCCCACGAAAACCAACATAACTCGCTCATTTCTTATCCAAATATTTCGAATTTACTGTCAAATCAAAGGTATCAAAAATTTCTATGATTTATATTTTGAAAGTTTTTTCAGAAAATCGACCGACAAATCGCAGTATTTAAAATGACAGCAAATTTCGAGTTTTGAGACCCAAAAATCTTTTTAAAAGCGATCCAACCATTTTTGCTCAAACGTTGCACAACATACATGAAATTTCACACATAATAAACAACAAAACATATAATATGACAAGATTGATGCAAGAATTAAAGAATATACATGCTTTTTTATATTTAAAATTACCGAACCGACGATACCGAAGCGGGAAGGAGGCGAGGGACGATTCGGGACGAACGTGGCACGATTTTATTTGAAGAAAACGAACGAGAATTGCTGGAAAAATACAAAGGAGAGGGGCGACTGCTCTTGCTCTAAGAACCCTACTTTTCTCCAATAAAAATCTGAAATGAGAGTGTAAAGAATTGTGTGTGTGTGGAACGGTTGTGGTGTGTGTAAAAGTGTGTGTGTGCATGTGTTTGGTATAAATTAGGGAATTAATTTGCTTAATTACACCATTAAAAATGCTAAAAAAATAATAATTAAAAATGTTAATTCTCACTACTAAGCAAAGTCCCCTAATTTAAATTAAAATGCACATTTGCTAAATTTTAAAAGTCTTAAAATCCTAAAATCACTAAATAAATAATTTAAGTTTTAAAATGCTAAAAACTTAATAAATCATTTAGAATGTCCCAATCCTAACTTAAAATAAAATACCATATTCTAAAAATTGCCAAAATCATCATCGATCTCTTTTTCTCGATCCCGCATCGAATATTCACCTGAAACATGAAACTCAAGAAATATTTTAACGTGCATCACATAACATAAATAATTTAAAATAATTAAATTAAATAAATCGTGCATCGCTAAAATAAATTTAAACTTAAATAAACAGTTTAAATAAATGCATGGGTTTTACGTGTACTGATTTTAGGCTCTACAGTTCCTCCCCCACTTAAATAAATTTTGGCCTCGAAATTAAACTTACCAAACACTTCCGGATAGAGATTTCTCATATTTGCCTCGGTCTCCCAAGTGACCTCCTCCACTGTTTGATTTAGCCACCAGACTTTGACCAACTTGGTCACTTTGTTCCGAAGTCTCCGTTCATGTCGGTCTAGGATTTGGGCTGATCTTTCCTCGTACGGAGACGTGGATTCGCAATATACTTCCTTAGCATCGAGACGTGGAATACATTGTGTACACCGTCCAGATTCGGCGGAAGGGCTACACGATAGGCATCGAGACGTGGAACACATTGTGTCCCAACTCTGTCAAGAATCTAGAACGGCCCAATAAATCTCGGACTGAGCTTGTGTCTCTTCCCAAATCTCATAACACCCTTCATAGGTGCTATCTTTACGAAAACGTGATCACCTACGGCAAACTCAAGATATCTCCTTCTCTTATCAGCATAACTCTTTTGACGACTCTGTGCGGTCTTCATCCTGTCTCAGATCTTGACCACCACATCTGCAGTCTGCTGAACAATCTCTGGACCAAGTTCTGATCTCTCACCGACTTCATCCCAATGAATTGGCGACCTGCACTTCCTCCCATACAGTGCCTCGTAAGGAGCCATATCTATAGATGTTTGAAAATTGTTGTTGTAGGTAAACTTCACTAGAGGTAGCTTCGATTCCTAATCCCCGTGGAAATCGATCACACAGGCTCGCAACAAGTCTTCCAATATCTGAATCACTCGCTCAGACTGGCCATCTGTCTGAGGGTGGAATGTTGTGCTGAATAGAAACTTCATCCCCATGGCTGCGTGTAAGCTCTTCCAAAAGGACGATGTGAACCTCGGGTCCATGTCAGACACAATAGAAACTGGGATTCCATGCAGTCGGACTATCTCCCTGATATAAAGCTCTGCATACTGAGTCATGGAGAAATTCATCTTCACTAGTAAGAAATGTGTCGACTTAGTGAGTCGATCCACTATAACCCAAATGGCATTGGATCCTCTGACTGACCTCGGCAATCCAATAATGAAGTCCATGGTGACATTCTCTCATTTCCACTATGGGATAGGGAGCGGCTTAAGCATACCCGCTGGCCTCTGATGCAATGCTTTTACTTGCTAACAAGTGAGACATTCAGACACAAATCGGCGGATGTCTCGCTTCATACCTGGCCATCAATATAGAGTCTGAAAATCCTTGTACATCTTGGTACCTCCTGGATGAATGGAATACAGAGATGCATGTGCCTCTGTCCAAATATCCTCTCTGATCGAACCAACACTAGGCACCCACATTCTCCCTCTGTATCTTACAATACCATCAGACACTGTGTAGAGTACACTGCCCTTGGCTTCATCCTTCAGTCTCCATTTCTGTAACTGCTCATCCGAAGGATGACCTCTACGGATTCGGTCAAACACAGAAGACTGGACTGTCAGATTAGACAGTTTAGGATCTCTGCCTTTAGGATAAACCTCTAGGCCAAATCTCTGAATCTCTGACTGAAAAGATCTCTGCGCTGACAGCTGTGCTACGACTGCAACTTTTCTGCTCAAGGCGTCTGCCACAACATTAGCTTTCCCTGGATGGTAAACTCTAACCACCGTCTTTGTCTCATATTCAGCTCTTTCTGTGTGAAGAAATACTTGAGACTCTTGTGATAAGTGAATATCTGGTATTTCTCGACGTAAAATTAGTGTATCCATATCTTCAACGCAAAGACAACAGCGACTAGCTCAAGATCATGAGTCGGATAATTCTTCTCTTGCACCTTCAACTGTCTGGAGGCATACGCTATAACCCGATCATGCTGCATCAAAACTGCGCCTAATCCGAGCTTAGAAGCATCGGTTTACAACACAAAATTGCCTTGTCCTGATGGCATGGCTAAAACTGAAGCTGTAATCAGAGCTTGCTTCAAAGTATCAAAGCTATTCTGGCAATCATCACTCCACACGAATTTGGCATTCTTCTTGGTCAATAAAGTGTGTGGAACTGCTATCGAAGAAAATCCCTTTATGAATTTCCTGTAGTAGCATGCTAGGACTAAGAAACTGCGGATCTCTAACGCATTCTTTGGCTCAACCCATTCCTTAACTGCTGCTACCTTAGCTGGATCCACCTCGATACATCAGCTAGATATTATATGACCCAAAAATGCTACCTTCACCAACCAGAATTCACACTTACTAAATTTTGCAAACAACTTGTGTCTTTGCAAAACCTGCAACACCGTACTCAAATGTTGACTGTGCTCCTCATGGATCTTCGAGTAGATAAGAATGTCGTCAATGAATACTATGACGAACCGATCTAGGTAGGGCTGAAATACTCGATTCATGAGGTCCATTAATATCGGTGGAGCATTCGTCAGTCCAAATGGCATCACTAAGAACTCGTAATGCCCATATCTGGTTCTCAAGGCCGTCTTATGAACATCTACATCTTTTAGCTTCAATTGATGATACCCTGACCGAAGATCTATCTTAGAGAACACTGTAACTCCCTGAAACTGATCAAACAAGTCCTCGATCCTTGGAAGTAGGTATTTGTTCTTGATCGTTACCTTGTTCAGCTCCCGGTAATCGATACACAGTCTCATGCTCCCATCTTTCTTCTTTACAAAGAGCACTGGTGCGCCCCATGGTGAGAAACTAGGGCGGATGAATTCTTTATCAAGAAGCTCCTGAATCTGCTGTTTGAGCTCTAACATCTTAGCTGGAGCTAGACGGTACGGTGCCTTAGAGATTGGCACAGTGCCTGGCACAAGATCAATAGTGAACTCCACCTCTCTCTCTGGTGGAAGGCCTGTGATTTCATCTGAAAAAACGTCAGGAAAATCTCTGACTACTGGCACTTCAGATAAAGACGGAGTGGGTACGTCAGGTGCGGAAATAATACTGGCCAAGAAGGCCTGACACCCCTTGTGAATAAGTCTCTGTGCCTGCATGAAAGAGATCATGCGAGGGAAACTTCTCCATTTGTTTGGCTCAAAAAAAAACTGCTCCATGCCCAACGGTCTTACCAACACCGATCTTTTCTGAAATTCAATAAGAACTCTGTTCTTCATCAGCCAGTCCATTCCCAAAATAATATCAAATTCTGGCATCGACAACACAATCAGATCGGCATACACTAGGTGGCCCTGCAGTTCAAGATAAATATATCTGATCACACTAGTCGCTGACAACTCTTCCCCTGATGGGACTGTCACTGAATAGCTCACGTCGATCCCAATAGACTTGACGTCCAGATGATTAGCGAAGAACGTCTCCGAAATAAAAGAGTGAGTGGCTCCTGAATCTATCAAGGCCTTCATGGCTACACTCTTTATGAAAATATTTCCTGACAGACGTTAGCACAAAACACAAAAACTTATATCCCAATTTTCTTATCTTAACCTTATGCATAACAAAAATATCTACGCAAGTCACCAAAAATGTCAACTAGCACACTAATAATCCCAAATCAAATACAAAACATGCATAGCAAAAAAATGCGGTGCTGAAATAATTAAGTTACCAGTCAACAGGGTCGTATCTGGGTTCGCTTCCTGAGCATGCTAATAAAAAATACTAATTAAAATTTTAATTAAAAATGTTAATTCTCACAACTAAGCAAAGTCCCATAATTTAAATTAAAATGCACATTTGTAAAATTGCCAAAATCGTCACCGGTCTCTTTTCCTCGATCCCGCATCGAATATTCACATGAAACTCAAGAAACATTTTAACGTGCATCACATAACATAAATAATTTAAAATAATGAAATTAAATAAATCATGCATCGCTAAAATCAATTTAAACAAATAAACAGTTTAAATAAATGCATGGGTTTTACTTGTACTGATTTTGAGCTCTACAACGGCACTCTACAGATGTTTAATAGGTTCATTATTGTACCTAACTCGTCCTGATATTGTATTTATTGTTTGTATGTGTGCTAGATTTCAGGCAAATCCTAAGCAATCACATTTTTCAGCTGCAAAACATATTTTAAAATATCTTAAAGTTACACAAAATGTTGATTTATGGTATGCTAAGAACTCTTCTTTCAATTTAGTTGGATATTCAGATACATATTATGCCGGATGTAAGCTTGATCGTAAAAGCACAAGTGGATCATGTCAGTTTCTAGGAGACAGACTGATCTCATGGTTTAGGAAGAAACAAACATCCATAGAAACTTCCACAACTGAAGCAGAATATCTTGCTGCTAGAAGCTGCTGTGCCCAACTGCTCTAGATTCAGCAACAACTGAAAGATTATGGAGTCATTGCAAAAGAATCTCCAATATTTTGTGATAATACAAGCACGATTGCAATTACATACAATCCAGTTCTTCACTCAAGGACCAAGCATATTGATGTCAAACATCACTTCATCAGATATCATGCTCTAAAGAAAGCAATCAGACTGGTGTACATTTCAATTGAACAACAAGCAGTGGACATCTTCACCAAACCTTTACCAGATACTAAGTTTTCTCATTTTCGAAATATTCTTGGTTTAATTGACTTGTCTTAATTATATCATTTTGTTGTTTTTATGATAGTGTTGTTTACTTTTAATCAGTTATTCATATATCGGTCCATTTCTATTAAGTTAGTTAACTGTTTGTCAACTGATGTCAGTTAATATGCAGAAAAGAAAAGAGCAATGAATCGGAAATAAAATTTTATTGATAAAATCTCATCCAAGTTACACGATTCAGTTCTCTTTCAGTGGCATCTTGCCAAAGAGACATCCAGTTGGACAACTCATGACATTTGATTCTTCTGAAGCTTTCTGAAGAGGAAATCTTTTCAATCACATTCAACTCATTCAAAAGCATCAGATGAATAAGACATTCATCAGTGCTAGTTCGGAAGTATGGACAACTTCAAGACGATCTTTATACTTTCTTGCAGTTGCTCTCTGTTTATCAGTAGCAACCAATCCTTCACGTTGGATGGTCTGAAGCTCGTGCACCTTAGTCCAAGTGGACATTACTTTTAACATGACGAGTTCTTCAATAGATTCCTTCAAACTCTCCAATCGGCGGAGTGTTGATGCAGAAAGAGGGACGTTGGAACTACTTGAACCATCCATTTGCATTTAACTATTATTATCTAATGACTTTGCCTCTTTTTTATAGACAGAATGATATTGAAGAAATAGAGGAAGACGAAGAGACACAAGTCAACTGACAGCCTTTTACTTACTCAGACTAAGCCTCTCCTACCTTTATTTTATTACATTTATTGAGCGGGAATATCGAATTTAAAAGGTTAACTGAGAAGACAATAGTCAGTTGGTATTCAACTGAAATGAATCAGTTTTCAACCGATCATTCAGTTGCTAACCTAACTGATCTTCTCAATAAGTTAACTGATTAATCGAAAAATATTCCATAAAAAGTGATATGACTATTAATTACGCATTAAATTGATGAATAGTGTTTTGAAACATGGACCCACGTAATCCCTTTAAATTGTACACACATTTTTATCATACGTACACGTTTTTATTCAAATTATGAAGGACTGACACATGTCTAGAATTTGAACAGTCACATACGTATGTACTAGTCCCCGCTTCATTTCAGTTCTTCTTTACGCGCACTTTAATATTCAAAGCAAATCAAAACTCAGAGCTCTTTTCTCTCACAGA
Organism: Primulina tabacum; assembly: GCF_025594145.1. NCBI lineage: Eukaryota > Viridiplantae > Streptophyta > Magnoliopsida > Lamiales > Gesneriaceae > Primulina > Primulina tabacum. Next base: position 39,192,337 of record NC_134554.1, read on the forward strand.
TAACCAAGTCTTTCAGCAATGGCCAACCAAGTTCCAGCATACATATTGAAAGCTAGGGTAATCGAATTTGACTCAGTCCTATCTATTCACGATGAAGACGTCAAGAACGTCTTCTTAAAACTAGAAGCAGTTGACCTGAAGATTTTTTTGGGACAATCTTCCCAAGAAATCTACCCAAAGGAAATCCAGGATCTCTATTCCAATGGCTTCATATCTGCTGATGGCAATATTACTACCACATTCAACAGTCAGCTGTTGATAATCAATGAAGACTCTTTCGGTGAACTATTTCAGCTGCCTACTGATGGGCTATCAAACATTTCTGAGGTGAAAACCTCTGATATTGAGGAGATGCAAACTCTCCTGTCTGCTGATGGACGGAAAATCAAAGTTTTCGATCCAAAGAAAGAGTTGAAGCCAGAAGTGCAATTACTGGCTGATACAGTGGTCCAAAGGGCTACTAGCCAAGGCGAGATCCTTTACTGCTATCACGTTGGAGAAATTTCAAGTCATGACTGCTATCATGGCTGGCAAGAAGATGCAGTTGAGAGGTATTATTTTCAACATTATGTAAAACATGTTTCAGTTGTCAAAACAATCAAAGGGATTGGCAGTGCAGCTCAGCTATTTCTTGAAATGCAAGGGCTTGGTGGGTGACTCCTCTGAAAGGTCATCCAAATTCAAGATTTTCAATGTCAAGAATGTTCAGCTGCCAAATCTCAAACTGTACATCTCACCTGAACAGATCTTGAAGGTGAAAAAAGAGATTGGGACGCAGGAGGCTCCCAAATCAGTCGAGAAGGCCAAGAAAGCCATTCAGAAAAAGACGGCCAAACGAAAACTGATTGTCAGTGAGTCTAATTCTGACAAGACTCCATCTCCTAAAGTCACTAAAAAGCCCAGGACTCTAAAAACTAAACCAGCAGCTGTGCTGGAAGCCATCCCGATTGAGAGACTGAAATCAACTGAGGCTCAGCAGCCAATTCAGGCTATTCCTCTTGAAACCCATACCAGTCGCATCTGCAACTGAGGTACAGTTACCTCCTTCTACTGCTCAAAAGAAGACCATCACCGAATCATGGTGATAAGAAGAAATCTGTTGGAGTTAAGGCTCCACTAATCACTATTTCTGGCCCCACTTCTCTACCATTTGCTAGACCCAAAGGGGTAGTGATTAGAGAAATAGTTATGCAACTTTGTCAGGATTGAATATTCATCATGCTCTTACTGACTCAAAAGGAAAGGGGAAGATGCAAGAAGAGCCCCGGCCTACCAATGCAATTCAAACCCACATTGACCTTATATAGAAGGAGGTCAATGAATTTTCTGAGTCTAAGTTAAAAACTTTTGATGAATGGGTGAGATTCAGGACTGTAGTGTTTTCCAGGGAACTACAGAAGCAGTCAGTTTTGAAGAAATTTATTTCCCTGGAAACACTAGTTCTGAGAATGGTTAAAGCGGCTTCAGTTGTTCAAGAGTTGCAGAGGAAGAAGTACTTCTTTGATCAAGTACGTGCAAAGAAGTTAGGACAGATGATTGCTCAGCTTCGTCAAAATTATGATCCAACCAGTCCAACTGCCTACATGACAGAGCAATTAACAACCAACTGGACATGGATCTTATCACATTGCAACTGGAGATTAAATATTGGGAAATGGATCAAGAAATGACTATTCCAGCATCTTCCTAAGATTTTTCTCCAGAAGAGCCAGCTGAACAATCAGTTCCTCATGAAGAGCCATCCCAAGAACCAGTTGCCAAATTCTCTGAGCGAGTTACTGATTCTTCTTCAAAGGATGCGCAACCGTCAACTTCTGCTCTTCCATCCTCAACTGCAGAGCGTCAGCTATATTCTGATGCTGAATTATCGTTGGCTAACATCGACGAGGTGATTAAATCTATTTCCATAGATATTCAGCTGAATCTTACAGGCACAGTTGAAGGGATTTCTGCAACTGAAGACCTAGCGATAGAAACCATTATTTTGCCAACTGAAGAACCAGCCAAAGAGGCTATTTTGCATGCCAGCCGAAGATCTAGTTCAGTCAACTGCCATGACTGAACAGGAAGTTATTGTTGAAACTGTTGATGCTCAGCTGAACGTGACTGAAGAAGTGCCAGCTGAAGAGCCAGTCTCAGTTTCAGTTATTCAACCAATTGATGAACCAGTTTTTGAATCAGCTTAACAACAATCTGAAGAACCATCTACTATACCAGCTGATTCACAAATTGAAAAGCCAAATAATCCAACTGCTGATCCGAATCTTTCTTCTCCTCCACAGCTTCAACAAGAAGCCATTCCACAAGATGTTTCAGAAATGGTGAGACCTGTAACTGAAACAACTGATAGGGCTTTGGTGGTCTTCAATCAAGCAACCAGAAACCTCTGGAGCCATATCTCCTCGTATATCAATGGATACTGAATCCATGCTAGAAGAAATTCAGACCATTCAGAACAACCTTTCCAGTTTGATGACTGTCATTTCTGACATCCAGTCAACCCAACTCTTGCATATTTTGAAGCTCAACTCTTCAAATGAGTTTACTACGGGAAGACTAAAGCAAATCCAAACAGATGTGACTTCGCTATACTTAATAATGGATGAACTTAAAAAGGACAGAGCATCGGCTGAATCTCACTTCCAAACTCAAGACTTATTCGGAAGACGCCTTGATTTCCTGGAAAATACTGTATCAAAAAGAATCGATTTGCTGCAAGATATTGTGTTAAATGTTGTATCAGAAGTATCCTCCGCAGTTCGGTTCTTATCCTTAGACGTTCGTTCATTATCCAAAAAAGTTGATGCGTTTGACAAAAAGGGGGAAAAGAAGAAGACAAAGATCAACAGAAAGATCAGTAGAAGAAATCTTCAAAGAGATCAGTTAATGGTTGAATGAAACATTTTGGCAAATTTTGAAGATTATTTCAGATTTTTTGAAGATTATTTTAGTTAGATTATTTCTTCACTCTTTGTACGAATCTGTACATTAGAAGAGTTGTTAATAAAAGAGTTCAATTGATCAGTTCTTATGTTATCTACAATGAGTTCAGTTAATCAGTTCATATTTGCTAAGTTTTGTCAAACACCAAAAAGGAAGAAATTGTGAAAAACTGAATTTCAGATGTTTGACAAACTGAAAATTAAAAGTATTGAACTAACTGATCAAGAAAACTGATAGTAACTGATCTAAAATAGGCAAGCTATCGGTTGCCTATAACTGAAGACTAACGCGCAGATGTTCAAAGTCAACTTAACCAACTGACTGGACTACGCAGACAACCAACTGATCAGTTGGAAAATGATCAGTTGTTACAATTAGATGTGAGCTTATCAGCTATTGCCTATCAGCTGACCTTTCAGCTGTACACGTCATTAGTTAAGAGAAGGACATTCAACCGACAACAGTACAAAGCAGACTGCAACTGTTAGTGGGAACGCCGCATTTCAAAAAGATGCAATGTACAACTGTCAGAAGAATTTTGACATGGCAATCAACAGATAGAAAGTTTCAAATCACATTCAATATTACCGTTGGAAGCGAAGCCTATAAATAGCAGAGAAGAGCAGCTGAGCAACAATCGAGAAAATAACAAGTTTGTGAAAGTTGAAGGTTTTGAACACATCGAAAAACTACTAAGCTGTTACTTTGCTGAAATCTTTGCAAATCAAAAAAAGCTCACTCTTATCGTATACATTCATAGCATTCAAGGCTATACTTTGAGCTTTCTAGCACAAACTGTTATCATTGTAAAACTCGATCTTAAAGAGATCAGTTGTGCTAAGTCTTTTCAATTCAGTTGAGTACTGTAAACTACTTTGTAACTAAGAGTTTCAGTTTGGCATTGTTAAGTTCAAAGTGAAGCGGGTCTGTACAACTATTTGTATCGATCAAAATCTTTTAGTGGATATCATATCCTTGTGATAGAAGGGGTGAAGTAGGAGTGATTGAAATCTCCGAACATCCATAAAATCTTGTGTGTTCTTATTTCAGTTTTTATTCAATCTATCTGTCAGTTTATTTCCGCACTTTATAGTTAACTGATTGATATCGACTGACAAGATTCCAAGTTTCAGTTTATCACTAAACTGAATCAAATATTCGAAAAGATTGTGAAAATCAAGAGTGTTTATTCAACCCCCCTTCTAAACACTCACCTATTAACCGATCCTATCAGATTCAGGATCTGTTAGATAAGGGTTTCATTCGCCCTAGTTTTTTTCCTTCGGGCCCGCCAATTCTGTTTGTCAAGAAGAAGGATGGCAGCATGCGACTGTGTATCGATTACAGAGAGCTGAACAGGGTCACAGTCAAGAATAAGGATTTGTTGCCGAGGAACGAGGACTTGTTTGATTAGTTTTAGGGTGCATCAATGTTCTACAAGATAGACCTTCGATCCGGATACCACCAGCTGAGAGTGAGGGAGTCTGTTGTGCATAAGACAGCCTTCCGGACGCGTTACGAGCACTATGAGTTCATGGGGATGCCCTTCGGCCTGACGAACGCGCCAGCGATCTTCATGGATCTCATGAATCACGTGTTTCGGCCATTTTTGGATCAGTTCATCATAGTTTTCATTGACGATATTCTGATCTATTCGAAGAGCAGGGAGGAGCACAATCAGCATCTGAGGACAGCGTTACAGACTCTACAGAACAGACGATTGAATGCCAAGTTCAGCAAATGTGAGTTCTGGCTTGACAGGGTGTCATTCTTGGGCCACATTGTATCTCAGGATGGCATAGAGGTCGACCCCAGCAAGGTAGAGGCAGTTATAGATTGGCCAGTTCCTAAGAGCGTGACTGAGATCCGTAGTTTCTTGGGATTGGCAGGTTACTACAGGAATTTTATTCAGAGCTTCTCTTCGATTGCAGTACCTTTGACCGCCCAGACAAAGAAAAAAACAAAGTTCATCTGGGGATCTGAGTGCCAGGAGAGATTCGACAAATTGAAGCAGGCATTGAACACGGCACCAGTACTAACTATGCCATCAGGGCAGGGAGAGTTTGTGGTATATACAGATTCATCGAAGCTAGGGTTGGGCGCGGTTCTGATGTAGCAGGACAGAGTAGTAGTCTAAGCGTCCAGACAGCTGAAGGTCCATGAGAAGAATTATCCGACTCATGACCTCGAGCTAGCAGCAGTAGTATTTGCCCTAAAGGTGTGGAGACATTATCTGTATGGGGAGAAGTGCAGGATATTTACCGACCATAAGAGCCTGAATTACTTCTTCACATAGAAAGAGCTGAATATGAGGTAGAGAAGATGGCTTGAGCTGGTGAAAGATTCTGATTGTGACAATAGCTACCATCCGCGGAAGGCTAATGTGGTTGCAGACGCTCTGAGCAAGAAACACGCAGTGATTGCTCATTTGTCAGTGCAGAGACCGCTACAGGCTGAGATTCGAAGATTTGAGCTCGTAGTTTAAGCCAGGGGCGAGGCCCCAAATCTTGCTACTCTGACAGTACAGCCGACGCTGAGAGACAAAATCCGGGCAGGGCAGACTTCTGACGAGCAGTTACAGAAGTGGAGACAGAGTGACGAGGCTAAGGGCCAGAGACTGCATACAGTTGTGGACGACATAGTCAGGTATAGGGACCGCCTATGGGTTCTTGACAGTGATTCCCTTAGAGCAGATATCTTGAGCGAGGCCCACAGCACCCCGTACTCCATCCATCCAAGGAGTACAAAAATGTATAAGGATCTACAGACTCTCTATTGTTGGCCAGGCATGAAGCGAGATATTTTGTGTTTCTTCTCTGAGTGTTTGACTTGTCAGCGTGTCAAGGCAGAGCATCAGAGACCTGCAGGGAAGCTGACCACTCCCTATTCTCGAGTGAAAATGGGAGAACATTATTATGGATTTTGTGACAGGGCTTCCGAGGACTACTGGAGAATTCAATGTCATATGGGTGATTGTTGATCGGTTCACTAAATTGGCTCATTTCTTACTGATCAGGAAGACATTCACCATGACTCAGTACGCAGAACTGTACATCAGAGAGATAGTCAGACTGCATGGGATTCCAGTGTCCCTCGTGTCAGACAGGGATCCGAGGTTCACGTCTGCATTCTAGAAGAGTCTCCATCAGGCGTTGGGTACGAAGTTACTATTCATTACTGCTTTCCATCCTCAGACAAATGGACAGTCAGAGAGGGTGATTCAGATTCTGAAGAACCTACTCCGAACATGCATTATCGACTTCCAGGGTAGCTGGGAGCCGAAGTTACCTCTTGTGGAGTTTACATACAACAACAGTCACCAGGCATCGATAGATATGGCTCCATACGAGGCTCTGTACGGGAGGAAGTATAGGTTGTCAGTTTATTGGGATGAGGTGGGAGAGCGAGCAGAGTTGGGTCCAGATATTGTCAAACAGACAGCGGAGTTAGTGGCCAGGATTCGGGACAGGATGAAGACTGCACAGAGTCGTCAGAAGAGTTATGCTGATCAGAGGCGGCGAGATCTTGAGTTCGCAGTAGGGGATCATGTTTTCGTGAAGGTCGCACCGATGAAAGGTGTTATGAGGTTCGAGAAGAATGGCAAGCTCAGCCCTAGATTCATTGGACCATTTGAGATCCTAGAGAGAGTTGGGACACTCGCATACAGAGTTGCTTTACCGCCGAATCTGGCGGGAGTTCATAACGTGTTCCACGTCTCCATGCTGCAGAAGTACATGTCGAATCCTTCACATGTGCTTAACTATGAGCCACTTCAGCGTACACCGCACCTATCATTTGAGGAGAAACCCACACAGATACTGGACAGGCAGGAGAAGAGGCTCCAGAACAAGGTGATCCAGATGGTCAAGGTCAAGTGGCTGAATCATTCAGAGGAGGAGGCTACTTGGGAGACCGAGACCGAGATGAGAAGTCGCTACCCGGAGTTATTCGGTACGTTCTAAATTTCGAGGACGAAATTTTATTTAAGAGGGGAGAGTTGTAAGGTCCAGGAATTTAATTCACGTAACCTAAGTGCATGCAATCTAGGATTTTAATTATTCATGTGTTTAATTATTTTTATACTTTTTATGCATAATTATTGCATGATAAGATTTAGTTCATGAAATTTTAAAAGTTCATGCATTAGGGTTTCTAGTTGCATTTCGCGCTCGAACGAGGAACGGAGACCGGAGAATTTTCAGGAAAATTAATTTTATTAAATGATTAATTTTTATTAATTAATATAAGATGTTTTAAATGTATTTTTCAAGAATGTGCTTTGTTGCGTATTTTTACCCGTCAGAGCATATTTCCCAGCGATACACAAATTTTATCAAATTGAGGGACTTTTGATGGTTCGACTAATATTTTCAAGAACTTACAAAAACGAAATATTTTTTCGGGGATAATTTTGGACTTAATGGGCCTACTTTTAAGCTTGTTGGGTTTGAAACTCTTTGTAAACTTTTAAAACACTAATTAATGGCCCATTAGAGTTTATTATATTATTTCATTATTCCCCTAAACTCCATTTAACCTAAACCATTCCCCCACCAGCCGACACCCCTTCTCTCAATCATCACCCTCTCGGTTTTCAGAAAAATTTCATCAAGAAAGCTTCGGCCAAGCTTCTTCTCCGAAGGAAAAATTCTCCCGGCACTCGTTCTTCGATCTCCTCGTGTTTATAACATCAAGGCATGCTTTGTATCATTTTTTTACATGTTTTATATACTGGAAAACGTATTTATGCATGAATAATATCCGATCTAGCCTAGTACATGAAAAACATTTCAGTTTACATGTGATTATTGTGTTTTGCTTGTCCAACTCTCACGTTTTCTTATTAATGTGCAAGGGGCTGCAGTTTTCGGGTTGTTAACTGACTGATAATGGTGTCAAGATGTGGTTTTGGGGTTAACACCGATCGTCGTTGCTGTAGGAGGAAAGATCGAGGGGTTGTATCATGGATGTGCTCGGTTGGGGCTGTGGTTCGGGTATGGGGTGGAACGAGCGGTGCAAAGGCTAAACCAAGGCTTGGACCAGACCCTGGAGGGTCTGAGACACGGCCCAGGGGGGACAACCACCGCTGGAACCACCCGAATGGCCGGCTGCACGATTTGAGGAGTGGAGCTCGGGTGAAGTAGTTTTGGGGTTCTAGCGATCGTGGCTCGTGTAGGCTGCATGGGGCTGTGACTGTGGCTCATGTAGGTCCAATAGGGTCTGGTCTAGGTCTAGGGTAGACAAGTTCGTGACTGGTACCGTCGGGGTTAGGCTAGCATCGTGATTTTTGGAAGGTGAGTGCATTAGGGTGCAATTTGAAAAAGGGCCGAAATTTCAGCAACTTGCTGGACTATCAGCTTGAGTTTAAAGGCCTGATGTTAAAGTTTTAGGAACATTATAGTGATTTTTAAAGGTGTGATAAAATGTTGGGAAAAATTTGGTTAAGGTTCGAGTAGATTCGAGTTAAAACCGGGACCCCGGTCCAAGTTTTAAAACGAATCGGTTAAGTTGTAAAATGTGCTTGATTTTACGTCTAGGAATTCTTGTAAATCTGTTTTGTGATGTTTTAAGGCGTTTGGGAAGCTTCGGGTCAAATTTTAGAGGTGTAGGGGTAAAATGGTCATTTTGGATTTCCAAGGGCAAAATGGTCATTTTGGATTTTCAGGGGTGAGATTTTTGTCCTGGCAGCACCGTGAGCAAAATTTTACGATATTTTAAAAGTTTATGCATCATGATCACGATTTTTAAGATTTTATGAAAATACACGTTGCATGCTTGGATTTAAGGAAAACGACATTTGCGCATGATTTTCATAAGGGATGAAAATGATAATGTTTTGGATGATTGGAGTTAGTTGTGGCTATCGAAGTATATGTAAAAGCATAAGACATATGTAAATGATGATGATGAGGCCTAGGCACAGTGGATAGGTAATCATGTCACTGATGTCCGACAGCCGTCGGGTACCGCGGTTCTATGTATGATGGATCCATCGTAAATGATGATGTACGATAGTCACCTCTAATGAACTGAATTCACCAAAGGAAACGATAAATGATAAATGATGAAAGATGAATGATGATTAATGATGAACTGTTTTGACATATCACGATTTTATATGACACATTTACATTACGCTTTTAAATTTCATGAAAGATATGTTGAGTATGATATTTTCTACTGATGTGTGTTATGTATATGTACTTGTTATTTCTGGTACATGCGTGATGAGTCTTTAGACTCACTAGGCATGTGTGATACAGGTGAGCTCGATATCGAGGGGACTGCAGGTGCTGAACTCTGAATAGGCAGGCCTGGTGGGCTACACGACCCGAGGAGTTCATGTTTTTCCTAACTCTTATGATTTTACGATTTGAGAGGATATGAGCATTTTATACGCTGTTCTATTTTATGGTTGAATGTCGGAACTTGTTGCGACTTTGATTGTTGCACTCCCAAGAGCAGGTTGTCCACAAGTAGTATAATTCGATGAGTTCGAATATCGTATCCACGAGGAAGCTAAGGTAATTACAAGTCCACTACAATGTCTTTTTATTTTTTTCTTTTAGTTGTTTGAATCTTTAATTGGTAATTTTTAATTGTTCAAATTTTAATTTAAGTAGTTGAGATTAAAGGATCCACTCTTGGTATTTTAATAAAGTTAACATTAACGAACATTATTGAAATCCACTTAATAAAATGGTTACAATATATTAAATAATCATATTTATATTATGTTATATATTATTATCTTATAAGTATATAATATATACCAAAACTTATAAATGTTGTCAAGTATTTATTGTGCTATATATATATTTGTAAACACTAAATCAAGGTTCTCACTTTAAATGGTTGGTAAAACAAAACTAACATTTAAATGGTACCAAGAAATTAATATTATGATATATTTATATATAGTAAATCAAGGTTCCCACTTTAAATGGTTGGTAAAACCAAACAAACATTTAAATGGTTCCAAGTAATTTAATATTATAATATATTCATATATAATAAATCAAGGCATCCACTTTAAATGGTTGGTAATACCAAACTAACATTTAAATGGTTCCAAGAATTTAGTGTAATATATAGCAACAATAAATCAAAACTCCCACTTATAAGTAGGGTATAAAAATGCTTAAAGAAATAAATATAAAAAAAACAATAAATAATGATTAAATAATATAAAACATAGATTCTTACCTTTTAGTAACCTTATTATCATGCCAAGAGTTTCACATTTTCATCTCAACTTTAGGAAGTTAGCTATTCATTATTCAAAGTGTAAAACTTTGAATATGAAATTAACATGCTAATTATATTTAAATGAAGAAATAAAGAAAAATATAGAGAGAAATATTATGAACTCAAAGGTTTGTTCATAGAATGAGGGATATCTCAATACATTACAATGCACCCCTATTTATAGCCAAATTTGGGGAGACAACCACAAATAAAATATTATTTTTTTACACATAAGTCTTCATTGGTGTTCCAAGATATTATATTATATTACACATCACTTTTGAAAATTTTCTTCTCCGAATTTGCTTCTTCACATAAAAAAAACATGTGGATAATTGAGTTGTCTAGTTGTGGTATTTTTTTTCAAACCATTTGACCAAGTAATTTGAGAGATATGGTCAAAATACTAAAGCATGGTAAAACTGCCACTCCTTTGGTAACTTTATTTGTTGCTTAATTTAATCCCAATTGTGATAGGATTTTTATCTCATGCTTGCCTCCAATATTGTAGATATTAACATCAACTTTCTACAGGTCCAAGAATCATCTTAATCTCATTTGCAACGCCAAGTTTATTCTTGTTTTATCGAGCCTGTAAAAAATAATAAAAACTTGTAATTACACAACGACTTATATTTTATACAATTTATTATAAAACATATAATATTTAAACATTAATAAAACAAAAATTATATATTTATATTATAAAACATTTAATTAATGTACAATTTTTATGTTTATCACACCTCCCAACCAGCTTATTGCTAGTCCCTAGCAATTTAAGCGTTAATAGCAATACAAAATATATTGATTAATTTAAATAGAAATGTAATCAAAACTATCTAAGTGTTTAAATTAAATTTGAAAACTGTCAAAGTTATATCAAGATCATCATAATTATAATTTATGAAATAATTTGAGATGATCAATTCAAAGCTTATTTCAGGTAGTTAAATGTACACGGCCTTCATAAATTCCTAGTAAGAGTCTCAACTCCATATCCTCACAGGTTAATAAATGTTTCAATTTATGGCAACGATTTCTCTCATGGAGTTGGAATACAAATAAATACTCAGAAAAATGGTTTACAGAATGCAGACAGACAAACGAGCCAAACTAATCAAAAGATAAAAAATCCATTGATTCAAAATCTAGTTGTTCTTATTATATATTTTTTCCTGATATATATTTTTTTCATAACATCATGGAATCAGACTAAGTTTATGCTTCTTGACCACATATTTATTTAATTTGTACAATAAATTTCTCTTTTTTTTTTTAGAGATATATGGGTCGTAGCATATAACTTAAAAATTACATAGATCTTCAATATCTTTCTTTTTGTATTTTTCTCCTTTTTTTTTTTTTGGAAATATCAGTTTTTTTTTTCAAAATAAGAACTCAAGATCTAAACAATAGATAGTCTCTCTCATGATCAATAAAGGCTCGAAAGCTGTTTTCTCAGTCCTCACCACTCACTCACAAAATATGTGTGAGTTTAAAATTTTAGGCACTCTTATAAGATATATCTTGGGCCATATACTTTAATACCTGATTTTATCACGATGGTTAATCACTCAAAAAGATTTCATAAATCATATTTTTATATTGATCAGAATATTAAAATTGACTTTTTTTATCAAATAAAAATTTAAACATTCTTAAATAGATTAATGCATGTTCTAATTTAAATCTTTCAAACGTGTAATGTATGACATTTTTGCAAAAATTACTAAGATACAAACAATAAACATGATTTTATTTTAAAATAATATATATATATATTTTTTAAATTTTTTAATAATTTTTTTTTATAAGTTTGTTCTCCCCCCAATCAGAATATGACATTGTCCATAATGTCAAAATAACTATTAATAAAGAGTACACAATGAAAGAGATATCACCCGAATTTTATTGAAGATAACAAATTGAAACAAACGCAAACCAATCCACGACTTTTGAATCAATGATCCAACTTCCTTTTCTTACTGCTTGATTGCGACCAATTGATCTTTGTTATCATCGGATCAGGCTTATGAACAAAAGCTTCCAAATCATCAATTAATTGGTCGGCAGTCAAAGCACAGATGAGCATCCGTCGTGAATTTTCTGAAATGAAATTCTGTTCCACAGCTTTATTAAGAAATTTCAACAAACTGTCATAATAATTATTGATATTCAACAAGCCCACAGGTTTATTATGGATATTAAGTTGTGCCCAAGAAACAGTGTGAAAAATTTCTTCTAATGTACCAAAACCACCTGGTAGTGCGATAAAAGCATCAGAATTTTCAATTATTTTGGTGATTCTTTCATACATAGAAGAAACTTTTAATTCCTCCCCAATCGTAACACCTGTAATATTTCCTTCAGCTAAAGCTGTAGGAATAATACCCAAAACCTGACTACCTCCAAGATGAGCAGATTGTTGAAACAGATCTCGTTAACCCAATATTACATCTCCCATATACCAAGTGAATTTTTCTCTCAGCCAATATCTTTCCAAGATTATTCGTTGCTTCTACAAACACTTCATTTTTTCCAGGACTCGACCCACAAAATACACAAATATTTTTCAATGTTTGTGCAGAGGATCCAGCCATGTTTTTACTTTCTTTTTTGGTCTGTGAAAATAGAGAGAAAGATGAGAGATTTTATAGGGGTAATATGTTATCATGACAAAACTATGGGTCACAGCTGTAAATAGAATAAATAGTAAAAACAATAATGACACACATGCATATAAACAGTAGTGTGATTGTGGCTCACAATTTTCCTCTGGTTTTATGTCCAGAAACGGCTTCAACGCCTTCTATGAGTCGAGGATATGCTTCCCATCCAATTTTCTTATAAATTGGCAAACAGGGTCTTTTTTAGTCGGATTCCCAAGACTATGACGCTCATCTTGGAATTGTTTCCATAAACGGAGAAGTTCAATATGCACATGTCCACTAGAATGTGTCTCAAGAGTCAATAAGATGTTATCTAAAGACTCCTTACTCAGCCCATTCTTAATGAAACCAATTTTATCTTCTCTGTTATTGGAAACACATCCCAAAGATCTGCATCGTTTGTCACAAGTCCATCTTGCACACTTATGACAAACCCCTAAACTTTTGGCCCTTCGTTTTTTCGCATAAGTGCTTTTTCCTAATCCAGGCAAATACCGAATGAGCAATGATTGTGGAACTTCTCCTCCTAATCGGACCTTAGCTTCTATTACAAGACGAATATCTTCTGGAATTCCTTTTTGCATTAGCAATCTCAATCTTTCACACCTTCCTACATAAATTTTTCTTAGAACATTTTCAGAAACAGAGGGAAAATATTTACAAATTTTTGAGAGAATTTCATCCATTTTGAAAAGAAATGATTTTTTATTTTTGTATCAGCAATTGTGGGAAACTGATTTAACCGACTATGAGAGTCACGGAGTACAGTTATCCGCCATTTAACCGGGAAAATAAAAAGATTTAGAAAACCTGAAATAAAAACAAACAAACTTAAATGCAACACAAAATAAAAAAAAAATCAAAGATCAGAAAGGGAAATAAACTCTTCTTGAAAGATTTCATTTTCTAAAAATGGTTTAAGCCTTTGTCCATTTACTTTAAAAATATCACAATTCTTAGGATTTTCAATATCCACAGCTCCATAATTATACACATGCTTTACAACATATGGGCCTGTCCATCTTGATCGTAATTTTCCTGGGAATATGTGAAGTCTAGAATTATAAAGCAAAACTTTTTTACCAATCTCAAAAGATTTTCTAAGAATTGTTTTATCAAGAAATGATTTGATTTTTGCTTTAAAATCCTTGAATTCTCATACGCGTCATTTCTGAGTTCATTAAGTTCATTAAGTTGCAATTTACGCAATTTTTTGGCATCATCCATGCTTGAATTTAAAGTTTTGATCGCCTAATAAGCTTTATGTTCCAATTCCACAGGCAAATGACAATGTTTTCCATAAACCAATCTATAGGGAGGCATATTCAATGATGTTTTAAAAGCTGTTCGATATGCCAAAGTGCATCATTAAGTCGCAGAGACCAATCTTTTCTATTTGAGTTAACAGTTTTTTCCAAAATTTGCTTTATCTCCCTATTAGCTAATTCAACTTGTCCATTTGTTTGAGGATGATAAGGAGTAGTTACTTTATGAGTAATACCATATTTTTTCATTAATGAAGCAAATGGTTTATTAACAAAGTGAGTTCCCCCATCACTTATCATGGCTCGAGGAATTCCAAATCTACTAAAAATATTTTCTTTTAAAAATTTGATGACGATTTTATGATCATTTGTTCGACATGGAATTGCCTCTATCCATTTGGAAACATAATCAACTGCAACTAAAATATACAAGTATCCAAACGACGGTGGAAAAGGTCCCATAAAATCTATTCCCCAACAATCAAAGATTTCAATTTCAATAATAGGATTCAAAGGCATCATATTTTTTTTTGAAATCGCACCCAATTTTTGACAATTTTCACAGATCTTGCAGATTTCGTGGGTGTCTTTAAACAAAGTGGGCCAATAAAATCCACACTGCAAGATTTTTGCAGCTGTTTTCTTTGAAGAAAAATGTCCTCCGCATGCTTCTGAATGACAAAATTTAATGACACTACTTACCTCATTGTCGGGTATGCAACGTCGAAAAATTTGATCCGGACAATACTTGAACAGATACGGATCATCCCAATAAAAGTTTTTTACCTCATTCAAAAATTTTCTTTTATCTTGAGAACTCCATTGCGGTGGCATTTTTCCTGTCACAAGAAAATTTACTATGTTAGCAAACCAAGGTGTAGTAGTAACTGAAAATAGATGTTCATCAGGAAAATTATCGTTAATTGGTGTCATTTCACAAGATGATCCTGTTACTAGTCTCGATAAATGATCGGCTACGACATTCTCGGTTCCTTTTTTATCTTTGATCACAATGTCAAATTCTTGGAGCAACAAAATCCATCGTATCAGTCGTGGCTTTGCATCCTGTTTGGTCAACAAATATCTAATAGCAGAATGATCAGTAAACACAATAGTCGTTGATCCAATCAAATAAGAACGAAATTTATCTAATGCAAATATTACAGCAAGTAGTTCTTTTTCAGTTGTGGAGTAATTCATTTGAGCATTGTTTAAAGTTCTACTTGCATAATATATCACGTAAGGCTTACCATTTCTTCTTTGACCCAATACTGCACCGACTGCATAATCACTCGCATCGCACATGATTTCAAATGGTAAAGACCAATCAGGAGGTTGCATGATAGGAGCTGATGTTAAATGTCGAATGATTTTATCAAAAGCATTTTGACATTCTTGAGTCCACTCAAATGCAGTGTCTTTTGTTAAGAGGTTACAAATGGGTTTAGAGATTAAACTAAAGTCCTTTATAAACCTTCTATAAAATCCAGCATGTCCCAAAAATGAGCGAATTTCTTTAATGGTTTTTGGAGGGGGTAAATTTGCAATGACATCAACTTTTGCTTTATCAACTTCAATTCCATAAGATGACACGACATGTCCCAAAACAATTCCAGAAGTAATCATATAATGACATTTTTCCCAATTTAAAATAAGACCTTTTTTCCTCGCATCTTTTTAAAACTTTTTCCAAATTTTCAAGACAATTATCAAATGTATTCCCAAAGACAGTTAAATCATCCATGAAAATTTCCAAACAATTTTCAACCATGTCGCAAAAAATGCTTAGCATACATCTTTGAAATGTTGCTGGGGTATTGCATAATCCAAATGGCATCCTTCTAAATGCAAATGTTCCAAAAGGACATGTGAATGTAGTTTTATCTTGATCTTCGTGTGTAATGGGAATTTGATAATAACCTGAATATCCATCAAGAAAACAGTAGTATGGATGACCTGCTACTCTTTCTAAAATTTGATCCAAAAATGGTAATGGAAAATGATCTTTTCTAGTGGCGTCATTTAATTTTCTATAATCAATACACATCCGCCAACTAGATGGGACTCGACTTGTTAACAATTCACCTTTTTCATTTTTTATCACTGTGATGCCAGATTTTTTGGAACTACTTGTGTTGGGCTTACCCACTTACTATCAGAAATAGGGTAGATAATCCCAACATCAAGTAGTTTGAGAACTTCAGTTTTCACAACATCTTTCATGTATGGATTTAATCTCCTTTGTGGTTGTTGAGATGTTTTAGCATTTTCTTCTAAATGAATTTTGTGTGTGCAAATTAGTGGATTAATGCCCTTGAGATCTTTTAGTGTCCAACCAATTGCATTTTTATGTCTTTTAAGCATATCAACTAATTTACCTTCTTGATCACTTTCTAGTTTGGAAGAAATTACCACCGGATATGTTTCATCTTCTCCAAGAAATGCATACTTCAATTCTTCTGGCAAGGGTTTTAACTCCAATATGGGTGGTTCGTCTTTGTTCTCATATTTTGCATCAAATTCTTTCTCTGATCCTGGTAACGAGTGATACCTAATAAAATCATCAAGATCAATTCAATATTTTCTTTAACAGTTTCAATTGAATAAATATCTAATTGATCGCGAGTACTCCCTTCTTGAATGTTTTCTTCCACAAGAGTTTCAATAAGATTTTCATCTTCACTTTCATCTCCTTTGTCATGTGGTTGCTTACAAAGATTAAAAACATTGAGCTCCAAGGTCATGTTACCAAATGACAACTTCATTATTCCATTCCTGCAATTTATAAGAGCATTAGAAGTTGCTAAAAATGGACGACCCAGAATTACAGGAATTGCATTACAAGCTTCGATAGGTTGTGTATCTAAAACTATGAAATCGACAGGATATACAAAGTTATCAACTTGGACCAATACGTCTTCTACCATACCTCTTGGCACTTTAACAGATCTATCGGCAAGTAAAAGTGTTACCGAAGTAGATTTTAACTCGCTTAGATTGAGTTCTTGATAAAGTGAATATGGAAGTAATTCACACTAGCTCCAAGATCAAGCAAGACTTTTTTAATCTTTCGTTCTCCAATAATACATGAAATAGTAGGACAACCAGAGTCCTTGTATTTCAAAGTATTATTATTTTGAATGATTGCACTTACTTGTTCGGCTAAAAATGCTTTCTTTTTCACATTCAATTTTCTTTTCACAGTGCACAAGTCTTTCAAAATTTTGGCATATGATGGTACCTGTTTTATTGCATCTAATAAAGGAATATTAACTTTTACTTGTTTAAAAATATCATATATATCAGAATTCAAATTTAATTTTTTTGTATTTTTCAATGCATGAGGGAATGGTGGTGACACTGTCTGTTGAACCTCCTCTTCGCAAGTTATGGGTTCCACTTCCTTACCCTTTGGAGTTGATTTATCATCATCTTCACAAGGTTCAAGAATGGATTTTTTCACAACCTTACCACTACGAAGGGTAATAACAGATTTTACCTGATCCATCAATTGAGTTCCAGAAGTTCCAGTTTGTGAATGATGATCCTTGGGATTAGGCAGAGGTTGTGAAGGAAATTTACCTTTTTCATGAACATTAAATGCAGATGCAAATTTAGCAAGAGTATCTTTCAAATCTGTCATGGTTTGAGCAGTTTGAGTATTGATAGACTCTTGCTTTGCAATGAAAAAATTTAATGTATCTTCCAAATTTCTTTTAGGTGGAGGAACATAAGGTGCATAATTTTGAAAATTTTGTTGATTTTGGAAATGTGGTTGTGAAAATTGTGCAGCATTATCATTCCTCCAACTAAAATTTGGATGATTTCGCCAACCTGGATTGTAATTTTGAGAAAATGGTTCAAAATTTGGCCTTTTGAAATTGTTCAAAACATTGACTTGTTCATGGAGACATTCTTTAAAAGAAGGCAAAGTGGGACAATCTTTTGTAAAATGATCGCTTGTATCACAGATGTGACACGCAATTTCTTGAACAGATTTTAATTGACCATTCTTTTTCAATTCAAGTGCCTCAACTTTTCTTGCCAAAGAGGTAAATCTAGCTTGAAGATCATGTTCATCTTTGAGAGTGTACATACCTCCACCAGATGTAGGAGATTGAATCTTGTTTGATGGTTCGATTGTACCTATAGTGTCCCAATTTTGAGCATTTTCAGCTAATGAATCGAGATACTCAATTTCCTCGTTTGGATCTTTATCTTCAAATGTTCCATTACACAAAAATTCAACCATTTGCCTATCTTTAGGTGTTAAGCCTTCATAAAATTGAGAAACAACTCTCCAAATTTCAAAACCATGATGTGGACAAAGATTAAGCAATTCTTTGTATCTATCCCAACACTGATAAAAAGTTTCTTCTTGTTTTTGAGTGAAAGTGATGATTTGCCTTTTGAAAGAATTTGTTCTATGAGATGGAAAAAACTTTTTCAAAAATTGTTGTTGCAATTCATCCCAAGTTCGAATGGATCCCGATCTAAGATTTTGTAGCCAAGTTTTAACTTTATCTTTTAAAGAAAAAGGAAAAAGTTTAAGTCGAATGGTGTTCATGCTACAATTTATATCATTATATGTGTTGCACACTTCTTCAAATTCTCGTAAATGCATGTATGGATTTTCAGAATCTAAGCCATGAAAATTGGGTAAAAGTTGGATAATACCAGGCTTAAAATTGAAATGAGATGCATCAGGGGGAAAAACTAGACATGAAGGTGCACTAGTACGTGTAGGATTCATGTGATCTCTAAGTGTTCTTCGTCTATCATGATCATGTTGAGATTGAATTCCATCTTCATTTTCTTGGATGGGTTCTTCCGCCATGTTTTGTAAAAATAAAGGGTTATTTCGAATGAGTCGACCACTAAGTGTACGTGACCAAATGCTCATGCAAATGCAAATGCAAAAGAATAAAAACACACAAAAGCAATAAAAATTCAAATAAAGAAAAATAAACTATAAACAAAATTAAATAAACTTGAAATTAAATTATATTTCCCCGGCAACGGCGCCAAAAACTTGTTGCGACTTTGATTGTTGCACTCCCAAGAGCAGGTTGTCCACAAGTAGTATAATTCAATGAGTTCGAATATCGTATCCACAAGGAAGCGAAGATAATTACAAGTCCACTACAATGTCTTTTTATTTTTTTCTTTTAGTTGTTTGAATCTTTAATGGGTAATTTTTAATTGTTCAAATTTTAATTTAAGCAGTTGAGATTAAAAGATCCACTCTTAGTATTTTAATAAAGTTAACATTAACGAACATTATTGAAATCCACTTAATAAAATGGTTCCAATATATTAAATAATCATATTTATATTATGTTATATATTATTATCTTATAAGTATATAATATATACCAAAACTTATAAATATTGTCAAGTATTTATTGTGATATATATATATTTGTAAACACTAAATCAAGGTTCCCACTTTAAATGGTTGGTAAAACCAAACTAACATTTAAATGGTACCAAGAAATTAATATTATGATATATTTATATAGTAAATCAAGGTTCCCACTTTAAATGATTGGTAAAACCAAACAAACATTTAAATGGTTCCAAGTAATTTAATATTATAATATATTCATATATAATAAATCAAGGCATCCACTTTAAATGGTTGGTAATACCAAACTAACATTTAAATGGTTCCAAGAATTTAGTGTAACATATAGCAACAATAAATCAAAACTCCCACTTATAAGTAGGGTATAAAAATGCTTAAAGAAATAAATATAACATAAACAATAAATAATTATTAAATAATATAAAACATAGATTCTTACCTTTTAGTAACCTTATTATCATGCCAAGAGTTTCACATTTCATCTCAACTTTAGGAAGTTAGCTATTCATTATTCAAAGTGTAAAACTTTGAATATGAAATTAACATGCTAATTATATTTAAATGAAGAAATAAAGGAAAAATATAGAGAGAAATATTATGAACTCAAAGGTTTGTTCATAGAATGAGGGATATCTCAATACATTACAATGCACCCCTATTTATAGCCAAATTTGGGGAGACAACCACAAATAAAATATTATTTTTTTACACATAAGTCTTCATTGGTGTTCCAAGATATTCTATTATATTACACATCACTTTTGAAAATCTTCTTCTCCGAATTTGCTTCTTCACATAAAAAGAAACATGTGGATAATTGAGTTGTCTAGTTGTGGTATTTTTTTTCAAACCATTTGACCAAGTAATTTGAGAGATATGGTCAAAATATTAGAGCATGGTAAAACTACCACTCCTTTGGTAACTTTATTTGTTGCTTAATTTAATCCCAATTGTGATAGGATTTTTATCTCATGCTTGCCGCCAATATTGTAGATATTAACATCAACTTTCTACAGGTTCAAGAATCATCTTAATCCCATTTGCAACGCCAAATTTATTCTTGTTTTATCGAACCTGTAAAAAATAGTAAAAACTTGTAATTACACAACAACTTATATTTTATACAATTTATTATAAAACATATAATATTTAAACATTTAATAAAACAAAAACTATATATTTATATTATAAAACATTTAATTAATGTACAATTTTTATGTTTATCAGAACTTTTACTTGCTTATTTTTCGTGATATTTTTGTTGGTAATTACTTACGATTATTTTAAACGATATTTTTAAGTGGGACTGCATGCATGAAAATGATTCAAATGTTTATTTCTGCAACTTGTGAGCTTTTTAAAAAAATGTTTCCGCACTTTTTAAAACGGTAGACGTTACACTATTTATAGGTACAAAAATGGCTTTTCATCTTCTCATGGCGTCCCCTTGATGCCCAAGCAAGGCCTTCAATGTGGGCAAACTTTATCCATACTCAAGGGTCACTTTGGTTAACTAAAGGGACATTTCTTGCACATTTTCTCTTAGGACAAGAAGGGATGAGCTTCCTTGAGCTAAAATATTAGGTTCATGAGCTAGGGGTTTACTCCTCCGCTGACGACTCTTCGATTGTTGCGATTTCTTATGGCGTAGATCCTTTTTGAGTTAATCCTCGAGCTTTTGAGTTACTTCCTCGAGCCGTGTTAACCGAAATTTTAAGTTTATAGTTGAGTTTATATTTAAGCTTTAAAGTTTTGAGCTTAATTTCGAGTGTCATTGCTTACATGAGTTGCTTTGAAATTCCGAATCCTCACATGAAAAGTCCTTCAGCACCATCTTCCAACTGCCCTCAGATGGCCTTTCTCACTTTTCTGAAGTGAAAGTTTCTGATATTGAAGAGATGCAGACTCTTCTATCTGCTGATGGGAAAAAGATAAAAGTATCTGATCCCAAGAAAGAGCTGAAGTATGAAATTCAGCTATTGACTAACATTGTGGCCAAGGGTGTACTGGCAAAGGCAGCCTCGTTTGCTGTCCTCACCCTTGAGAAGTTTCAAGTCGTGGCTGCTGTGATGAACGGACGAAGACTGAACTGGTCAGCTATCATTTTCAACATTCTGAAGATCATGGTTCAGTCGTCCAAACAGTCCAAAGATTTTGATGTGCCACTCAGCTACCTACTGAAGAGCAAAGGTTTGGTGAATGACTCTGCTGAGAAGTCATCCAAATACAAGGTCTTCACTTCCAAGAACGTTGAGCAACTAAGACCAAGCTGGACATATCTCCTGAGCAGTTTATCAAGGTCAAAAAGGAGATTGGGACGCTGACAGCTCCCAAATCAGTCAAGAAGGAGAAGGCCAAGGAATTGACTCAGAAAAAGACAATCAAAATGAAGTTGATTGTCAGGGAGACTGAATCGGAGAAAACTCCTTATCTGAAAATCACGAAGAAGCCAAGGTCCCAAAAGACCAAGCACGTTACCTGCTATGGAAGCTGTACCAGCTGAAAGATTGAAGCCAACTGGAGCTGAACTGCCCCTCATTGCAGTACCTATCAGGGCTGTTCCAGTTGCATCTTCATTAATCTGAACCTCATCAACCTCTTCCAACTGCTCCTCCAAATAAAATAATCACCGAATCTGGAGAGCAGCTGAATTTAGTCGGAGTGAGAGCAGCATCCATCTCGGTAGCCAGAACAACGATCCTACCTATGGCTAGACCAAAGTGTGTTGTGATTAGAGAGGTGGATGCCACCACCTCTGGGCTGAGCATCTCTCATGCTCTTACTGATCCCAAGGGCAAGGGCAAGTTGATCGAAGAGCTCAGGTCAACCAATCTGATAAACATAAAAAATTGTACATTAATTAAATATTTTATAATATAAATTTATAGTTTTTGTTTTATTAAATATTTAAATATTATATGTTTTATAATAAATTGTATAAAATATAAGTTGTTGTGTAATTATAAGTTTTTACTATTTTTACAAGTTCGATAAAACAAGAATAACCTTGGCTTTGCAAATGAGATTAAGATGATTTTGGACCTGTAGAAAGTGTATTTTAATATCGACAATATTGGTGACAAGCATGAGATAAAAATATTCTAACAATTGGGATCAAATTAAGCAACAAATAAAGTTACCAAAGGACTGACAGTTTTACCATATTCTAGCATTTTGACCATATCTCCCAAATTACTTGGTCAAATGGTAAAAGAAAAATACCACAATTCAAACAAATCAAGTATCCACATGTTTTATTTTATGTGGAAAAGAAAAATCGGATGGGAAGATTTTTAAAAGTGATGTGTATGAAGACATAATTTCTTGAAACACCAATGAAGACTTTTGTGTAAAAAAATAATATTTTATTTGTGATTGTCTTCCCAAATTTGGCTATAAATAGGGGTGCATTGTAATGTATTGAGATATCCCTCATTTTATGAACAAACCTTTGAGTTCATAATATTTCTCTCTTTGTTTTTCTTTTATTTCTTCATTTAAATATAATCAGCATGTTAATTTCATATTCAAAGTTTTACACTTTGAATAATGAGTAGCTAACTTCCCAAAGTTGAGATGAAAAGTGAAACTCTTGGCATGATAATAATGTTATTAAAAGGATAAGAATATATGTTTTATATTATTTAATCATTATTTATTGTTTATGTTATATTTATTTCTTTAAGCATTATTATACCCTACTTATAAGTGGGAGTTTTGATTTATTGTTGCTATATGTTACACTAAATTCTTGGAACTATTTAAATGTTAGTTTGGTATTACCAACCATTTAAAGTGGATGTCTTGATTTATTATATATGAATATATCATAATATTAATTTATTGGTACCATTTAAATGTTATTTTGGTTTTACCAACTATTTGAAGTGGGAACCTTGATTTAGTGTTTACAAATATATATATATATATATAGTACAATAAATACTTGATAATATTTATAAGTTTTGATATATATTATATACTTATAAGATAATAATATATAACCTAATATAAATATGATTATTTAATATATTGGAACCATTTTATTAAGTGAATTTCAATAATGTTCATTAATGTTAACTTTATTAAAATACAAAGAGTGGATATTCTAATCTCAACTACTTAAATTAAAATTTAAACTATTAAAATTTATCAATTAAATATTCAAAAAATTAAAAGAAAAAAAAAACAAAACAAAAACAAAATGACATTATAGTGGACTTGTAATTACCTTAGTTTATCCGTGGATACGATATTCGGACTCATCAAATTATACTACTTGTGGACAACCTGCTCTTGGGAGTGCAACAATCAAAGTCACAACACAATCCTATTCAGACTCACATCGATTTGATATGGACAGAAATAAATGAGTTTGCTGAATTGGAGTTGGAAACATATGACAAATGGGTCAGTTATAGAACTGAGGTGTTTGCCAGGCGCTTGAAGAAGAAGAAAGCTCTCACTGAGTTCATCGCTTTGGAAACCATCTTTCTGAATACAGTGAAGGCTGTCACCATAGTTCAAGCGCTGGAGAGGAAAACTTATTTCTTTGATCTGATGCGAGTCCAGAAGCTAGTTGAAGTCACAGCTCAGGTACGCATGAATTATGTTCCTACCAGTCCAACTGCCTACAACGACAGAGAAGTCTTTCAACAGCTAGACACGGATCTATTATCTTTGTAGTTGAAGATCAAAATGTGGGAATCAAAACATCAATTGTATATTCCAGTAAATTCCCAAAGTCCAACCTCAGGGAAGCATGCTGAAGCTTCAACGAATCAGCCAGAGTCACCCAAGGCAACAGTTGTTGAACAATCTGAGCAAGTAGCTGTTCTTTCTTCCAAGGATGCTCAACTGTCACCCTCTGCTTCTAAATCTTCTCTAGCAGGTCTTCAACTATACACATATGTGGAATTGTCTTTGGCCAATGTCGATGAAATGATTCAATCAATCGCCACTGACATCCAGCTCAATGTTATAACTGATGAACTAGTTGAAGACCAGAGCCAAACTGAACAAATAGCCTCAGAGGCTATATTGCAAGAAATTGAAGAACCAGTTAAGTCGTATGCCACGACTGAACAAGTAGTTCACACTGAAATTAAAGAGGCTCAGTTGCACTCTTAACAAGTTGAAGTGCCAGTGCAAACTGAAGATACAATTGCAGTTCAGACTTCCACTCCACCCCAAGAACCTCAACAGGAGGTAGTTGAAGAAATTTTTCCGGAAATAGTACCAGCTGTGACTGAATCAAATATAGCCTTGCTCATTTTCAATGAAGAAGACAATGAGCAAGTACCAGAATCATCCGAAGCTCTATCTCCTCAGATACCAATGGCTGCTGAAATGATGATAGAAGGAATTCAGTCCAGTCTGCACAATCTAAGTTCGCCTATTCTGAAATGAAGTCAACCCAACTGCTGCACACATTGAAGATTTATTCTACAAATGAGAGTACTTTAAAGAGCCTTCAGTAGGTTACGATGGACATCACTTAGTTATTCTTCCTAGTAGATCAGTTGAAAAAAGACGGAGTGACAGTTCCAGAACTTTTCCAGACTCAAGACATGGTCATAAATAGCATTGATTTTGTGCAGACAACAATGACAAAGAGAATGGATTTGATGCAAGAACAGATGCTTGATGCTATATCCAACGTCACTTCTGAGGTTCGTATGTTATCTAAAAAGGTTGGCATTGTTGACAAAAAGGGGGAAGAGCAGAAAGAAGAGCAGCAGAAGCAATCTAAGAAGAGGCCCAATCAACCAACTGATCAAGAAACGGCTGATAAAAGAGCCAAGGGATGAAAATCAGCTAGAAGACAGTCTCTATTCAGTTTATTTGGCAGATTTTCAGATAGAAAACCATTCTTTCATTTGCTTATGATTGCAACATCCCTACATCATTCTCAATTAGTAGAATGTCATCAACATAAAGTACCAGGAATGTCACAACACTCCCACTGACCTTCTTATATACACAGGGTTTCTCAGGATTCTTAGTAAAACCAAACTCTTTGATTGTACCATCGAATCTGAGGATCCAACTCCTAGATGCCTGCTTTAGACCATAAATAAATTTCTGAAGTTTGCATACCATATGCTCACTTCCAATAGATGAAAACCCTTCAGGTTGAGACATGTAAATCTCTTCCTTAATATCCTCATTAAGAAAGCCTGTCTTTACATCCATCTGTCATATCTCATAGTCATACCATGCAGCAATGGCTAGCAATATCCTTATAGACTTGAACAGTGCAACTGGAGAAAAGGTTTCCTCAAAGTCAACTCCTTGTCTTTGAGCATAGCCTTTTGCTACCAATCGTGCCTTGAAGGTCAATACCTTCCCATCAGTCACAAGTTTCCTCTTGTAAATCCATTTACAACCTGTGGGAACACTTCCCTCAGGTGGATCCACAAGATTCCACACTTGGTTCGAATGAATGGAATTCCTCAGATTCCATCGCTTCAAGCCATTTGGATGAATCGGCATCAGATAACGCTGTTGGATCTCGATTTTCTCATGCCCAAACGCAGAGGTAGTTTTAAAAATTTTTTGGATCTTGACATTCAAGATCTTGTTTGAGCACTCGTATGATTTTAATAAATTAAACATTCATAGGGAGTTTAAACTTTATACATTTGGTGAATGATTCAACGGCTCCAACTATTCCGGGGTAAGTGGAGACAGCTCTTGATGAATTTCATACGAACTTTCTTCAAATCTCTTTTAATCTTCGAAGAAGGTCCACGACTGGATTACTAGTTCCTCTTCTAACTTACTCTATAAAGTATAGAAGGTATTTTCGTAGATATAGAACACACAGAAGAAATCGACTCAATACCTTTTAATTGAAGTGGCCGAAAGCTTCAAAATTTTGAGAGCTGAAAATTTTCTTGAAAAATCCTTGAAACTCACGAAGGAATGATATGCAATAAGAATAAAGAAATATTAATATTTTTTTAATCATCATTTACTTAATTAATCTAATTAATTAAGTAAACTAAATATTTAGAGGAATTATGGTTGTGATTTTCGAAAATCACACACAATAAATTTTTTGTGGAGGCTATGGTTTTAGGTCTCATACTTACAATAAAACCTCCATGACCTAATTACCATAATACAACATTTGGGCCTCTTAATTAACATTAATGGGCTTGATTAATTAATTGGAATAGTCCAATTAGTTTAATTGATTAATCAAAGTCCATTAAGAACTTTAATTATTTAGTATGTTGAATTTGCATTCTTACAAGCCCATTAAACATACTTTCCACTATGTTTAATTTAATATTTAATAAACTCAACTTTTGAGTTTAATAAATTAAATTTTCAAAATGTATAAATTCAGCTCATTGAATTTATTCTCTCCACGGGAACAAATGATCCAGTGCTTGTGTGACCCTCAATAGTTCAGGGATACAGCTGGCCGTGGTTTCACAACTCTTTGTGATTCAGGATATAATACTTTATTCGGGCCTACCCTAATTGCCTCATTCAATGTATCAACAATTGATCATCAGAATGTACAAAATCATATTTCTGATTAAACCAATCGAATCATGGTAAGAGCGTCTAGTAGCATCATCCCATGATTCTTCTAGGTATCACTGATAGTGCCTGCAAGAACCAGTCGATTATGATTAACGTACAGTACAGTCTCTTCATCTCATATATCTCGATCGAATCTGCAACCATTGGTTCATTGAGGGTTGCGTATTAATTCGATAGCTATGTGACACATATTTGAGAATAAATAGTGGCATCACATGTACAATTAGAGAACTCTTTCTCTAATGTACACCTCACACTCTGACCAGAGATTCCACGCACTATTATTTCATCATATCACATAAGATATTCACACCCGTAGGTGAGCGGTGAATTCCCGGCTACAATGTACTGGCTCCTACATGTGTCGCAACTGTACCCAATCTCGCCACCTGATGACCCTCCTGGAGTAGGTAAACGAGCCAGCCCTATCATATAGAGCCTCAGTGTTGTCCCGGGTCGTAAGGACGAATGATGTACAATCATAACCACGGACTTATCCTCTCGATGAATGATAACCACTTGGAAAATTCGAGGGAGGGTAGTTCGGTGTAATCATCATATGACTACCCATCTACATGTTTGGACATCTCTATGTCTTACCAAGAAACGCGGTACACAACATCGCAGATACTAGTCTCGAGCTCAAGCCAACTTTATCCATGTTTTAGGCGGCTGAATCGACTAGGAACGAATTTAGATTATACAGTGTTTACAAGTGAGTTTCAACATCGAATTACGATTCATTTGTATTAAAGTATAATCAAGGTCTTTATCTATGTTTGTCACATGGGTATAGAGATAAAGAAATAACAAACCATGAAATAATGAATTATATTAAAATAATGATTGTTTATTACAACTGAGTCAATAAATTCCCTAGCCAACAGTTGACTTACAGGGCATCTACTCTAATAATCTCCCACTTGCCCTAGAGCCAACTACCCATAAACTTTAATCACATTGCTTCGCGATGCTTCTCAAACAATGGTCCTGGCAAGGGCTTTGTAAGTGGATCAGCAACATTATCTGTAGAGAAGACTCTTTCGACTGATATATCTCCTCTTCCCACAATCTCTCGAATGATGTGGAACTTCCTCAGTACATGTTTGGATCGCTGATGAGACCTTGGTTCCTTTGCTTGCGCAACGGCACCAGTGTTGTCGCAGTACACCGGGACTGGATCAACTCTATTAGGAATAACGCCCAACTCTTGGAAGAAATTCCTCATCCAAACTGCCTCTTTGGTTGCAGCAGATGCAGCAATGTATTCAGCTTCAGTGGTGGAATCCGCAACGATGTCTTGCTTGGAACTTTTCCAAGAGACAGCCGCACCATTTAGCATGAATACAAAACCAGAGGTCGATTTCGAATCATCTACGTTACATTGGAAGCTAGAATCAGTGTAGCCTTCTAATTTCAATTCTCCCCCCCTCTCCCCCCGACCATGAACAAGTTCTTAGTCCTTCTTAAGTACTTAAGAATATCTTTCACGGCCTTCCAATGCATTGGACCAGGGTTCGCCTGTTATCTGCTTGTAACACTCAAAGCGTAAGCAACATCAGGACGTGTTGATATCATACCATACATGATACTACCAATGG
The DNA here is from genome assembly GCF_025594145.1 of Primulina tabacum. Taxonomy (NCBI): domain Eukaryota; kingdom Viridiplantae; phylum Streptophyta; class Magnoliopsida; order Lamiales; family Gesneriaceae; genus Primulina; species Primulina tabacum. Next base: position 39,220,994 of record NC_134554.1, read on the forward strand.
CTGGCACATATGGAATACGTGTCATCATATTTATCCCTTTATCAGTTTTGGGACACATTGCTTTAGATAGAGTAACACCATGACACATTGGTAAGTATCCTCTCTTGGACTCTTCCATAGAGAATCGCTTAAGAATGGTATTGATATAAGTGGCTTGGGTGAGCTCCAGCATCTTTTTTTATCTATCTCTATAGATTTGTATTCTCAATACATAAGATGCTTCACCCATGTCTTTCATGGAGAATTTACTTGCAAACCATACTTTAGTTGATTGCAATAATCCTACATCATTTCCAATGAGCAGGATATCATCAACATAAAGTACTAGGAATGTCATTGCACTCCCACTAACTTTCTTATACGCGCATGGTTCCTCAGGATTCTTAGCAAAACCAAATTCCTTGATAGTGCTATCAAATCTGAGGTTCCAATTCCTTGAAGCCTGCTTGAAACCATATACTGATCTCTGAAGTTTGCATACTTTATGCTCACTTCCTACTGATGTGTATCCCTCAAGTTGAGACATATAAATTTCTTCTTTGATGTCTCCATTGAGGAATGCAGTCTTTACATCTATTTGTCATATCTTATAATCATACCATGCTGCTATGGCTAGCAGTATTCTAATGGACTTAAACATAGCAACTGTTGAAAAGGTTTCTTCATAGTCAACTCCTTGTCTTTGAGTATAACCTTTTGCAATCAGTCTTGCTTTGAAGGTTAATACCTTCCCATCCGCCCCAAGCTTTCTTTTGTAGATCCATTTGCATCTTATGGGAACGATTCCTTCAGGTGGATCGACTAATGTCCAGACTTGGTTTGAATACATGGAGTCCATTTCAGATTGCATGGCTTCTAGACATTTGGTTGAATCAGTATCATATATTACTTCTTTGAAGTTCATTGGTTCACATCCAACACAAGGCTCATCATTGCCTTGTTCATGAAGAAACGTGTCTCTTGTAGGTGGTATGATAATCCTATCAGACCTTCTAGGAGCAAGTACTTCAACTACTAGTTGTTGGGGATTAGGTTCAACTTCTATAGTTGAGGGAGTATCTTGAATTTCTTCAAGTTCTATCATCTTGCCTTTTCTACCTAATAGAAATTCCATTTCCAAAAAGGTGGTATTTCTTGAAACAAACACTTTTGCTTCATTCGGGTGATAGAAATAATATCCAACAAAATTCTTTGGATATCCTACAAAGTAGCACAAAGTGGATCTGCTATCCAATTTGTCTCCCACTGTCTACTTCACGTAAGCAGGACATCCCCATAATTCAAGTAAGAATATTTGGAAGGTTACCCATCAATATATCATATGGTGTTTTATCCACTGCTTTAGTATCGACATTATTCAACAACATTGCCGCAGTTTCAATCGCAAAGCCCCAAAACGATGTAGGCAATTCAGTGAATCACATCATAGATCTAACCATGTCTATCAAGGTTCGATTACGACGTTCAAGAACATCATTCAATTGTGGTGTTGCTGGTGGAGTCCACTGTGAGAGAATCCTATTCTCTTTTAGATAAACCAAAATTTCAGAACTCAAGTATTCTCCACCTAGATCAGATCGAAGTGTCTTAATACTTCTTTTTAGATGTTTTTATACTTCAGATATGAATTCTTTGAACATTTCAAATGCTTCAGATTTGTGTTTCATCAAATTAATTCCAATTATAACAACCATACTATAACATCTTTATAACACAACAATTCGACATAATTAATAGGCTCGCCAAAATATACCTCGAAGATTTCCAATGACCGAACCTACAATAATTATCTAATAAATATGTCAATAAAACGCTATTCGAACGACAAAAACAATTTAAATCGAAATGGGTAAAAATCCAAATTTCGGCAGCCTACTATCACGCTTAGAAGCTGAAATTTCGGACTAGGAACTCACAAGGTCGAAGTTTATTCTAGTCGCTAGCGGTCTCGAGGCGATAACCCACCGGAAACTCGTCGGAGTTACTGTTCACGAGCTGAAAAATTCAGAAAACTAGCTGGAAAAATTCAGAAAGCGAGCTGGAGTTAAAGGGAAATCACAAGGCTTAGAACCCACTCCAACACACAACAAAATTAAAAGGAACTAAAAGTAAATCTCACCCAAACCGAGCCAACAGCAGCAGCCACGAACATGCCTCGATTTGTGCTGAAACGATCATCAAAAGTAGCGATTCATGGTTCAAAATGAAGCTACCGAAGTAAGGAAGAAAACCCCTCAAACCGTTCGGGATTTCGACGTCGGACGGGAAAGTTATGGCTTCTCAAATTTGAAGGTGTTGAAAGTGACAGGAATTGGGTTGAGGGAAATGGGTTTTCTTCTTCTCTCTTTCCTTTTTCCTTCTTTTAAAGGTAAGTTGTGTGTGTATGTATATGTGTATATATATATATTGTGTATTTGGTTACTAAAATAGTAACTCAAGCCCATCTATCCCGGTCTGTATTTATTTCGATTTAGTGTGTTATTTAAACTCTATATGTATTTTATATCGTTAAATTCTTCGATATTCTAAAATACATATTTCTAACACACTTCTCGAATTTATTTGGCATAAATAATTATTTTAATTTACAACTCAATAATTATTCTAATTATGCCAAAATTATCGGATAATTAATTTCAGGACCTTACAAAACCTATTGATTATTTGAATAAATAAATAAAAAAAATCTAATTTTTATTGAAATAGATCAATTTTTGATCTATCACCTATTGATTATTGGAATAAAGCCAAAAAATTTATTTAGAAGTGATCATTATCTTGGTATAGTAGCTAGGAAATTATATCTAGAACCAGAAATACAAAGCATCGGAGATGTTAGGATTGAAGAATTTGATTTCTTACAACTACCAGCATATCATGAACTAAGGGCTCCAATTTGTGCATATAATGTTAATATTATTGATCAAGTTCTAAGAATATATTTGCAAAAGGTCTGTCAACCTTTAGGTTACGAATTCCCAAAACAAAAGTTTAGAGTAAATTATTGTAGACGTTTTAATTCTTCTAAGTTTTATGAATTTCTGATTGATTGGTATATATTGTAGAAAAAATGTCGTGTATTGTTAGTATTATTAACTCTTCAAAACAATTAAGGGAAAACAAGCAGGAAGAGAAACATTTGTTAGTGAGAGATTCACAAATTGGAAGTAAAAAGATATGTTAAATATTCATGTTGCTCAGCACTGAACATAATAAAGCTCAAATGAATTGTGAAGCTTTGATGAATCAAGATGAGCACATTCAATCAGTTTTGCACAAACAATCAAAGCAAATGCGGAATGATTATCTTATTTATCTCAATTCTTCGATTGATTGTATTAGAGTTTTCTTGTGATAAGGACATTAAATTTAGGTCACGACGAAACCAAAAGTTCTTTTAATTCAAGTAACTTTCTGATCAAACTGTAATTTTCTAACAAAGCATTTCAAGGATTGAAAAGGTTTAGTAATCTTTCAGATAAGTTAGTTATGTCAAAGAATAATATCATGTACCCGTTGGTTTATAAGTTTTTGACATTGACATTAATTCTACATGTTGCGATGGCACAATAGAGAGGGTGTTTTCTGCCATGAGAATTGTGAAATACAGTTTTCACAATCGAATGAGTTTTCACAATCGAATGAGTGACGATTGGAGTTTCCTCTTAGTTTTGCAAAACTCTCTTTTATGCCAAACCACGGCCACTCTAACCACGAGTTTTATTATATTTACGTCCATATGTCCAACGGTCACCAGATTTTGATATGATTGGAGTCTCGGAGTGAAAATATTGAACTACAACAAAAAACTAGAAATTATATATTGAAGCTGAAATTTATGACTGAAATCGCACATACGTTTGCTTTGATTGAGTTGTTGGTCTGTGATGTTGTCTTGTTCCTCTGCCTTCTATCAGTTAATTTGGTTCCTAGCACTTCTCCCAACTGGTCTGGGGAAGGTTTTTCCAATCAGCTTTCCACCTTCCAAATGGGTTGAAAAGCACCGAGGCCCGCCACCAATTTTAACCATTTGAGTAATTAATTTCATTGATCTAAACAAAAAGCAAGTTAATTTCAAAACTATGAACAATAATAAAGATATTTTATAATTTTTTTGTTGTAAGTTTATATAAAAATAAAAATTCGATAACATGCGTTTTTCTAAAAAAAAAATAATTTATATTAAACAAATTTTTTTTGAATATATGTGAATTTTAAAATATTTGCATACTGAATTCAGTCTTATATTAAATATATTGTGCAATTTGTTTTTTTAATAAAAAAATAGAGGTAGTATCGTCATCTGGAAAATAATTTGTTTAGTGAGATAAAAGATAATATCGTCAGTGGCAAAATGATCGTACAAAAGATCAAATTAGTTAGCATAAAGACACATATAATAATATGACTCCAAAGTCAACAAAATAAAAAATTAATTGAAATATCATAGGTTTAAAGTTCATTAAAAATAATTATAGATATAAATTGTTTTATCATTTATAATTTTTTGAATGAAGCTAAATAAAAATCGGCATTTAGGATTTATGAAGAGAAGAATGAAAAATTAGGTCAATAAATAAGGTTAAATATAAATTTGGGAAAATGAAATGTTTTTATGTTTTATAATCAAAATAAAATTTTTAGATGTGCTTAACTTGGAATAACCCAAAGCAATAATGTGCAGAGTCAAAGCATCCAACTTTAGGGTTTTTTTTTTCCCACTGGATGACCAATGCATCGAGTGTACAGCTCTAATATACAAAATATATCATCTAGCACGAGTAACTCTATATTACACCGAGATAATTTTTTTCTTATTTCAATATCATTATATAACGTGAATTCACATTTTTTTATGAAAATTGACATATATCTTGATTTCAAAACTAACATTTTATCACATCATAGAGATAGAATCGAGCATCCATTACTCAATTGTTTATTTTTGAATTTTAGATGTATTGACATTAAAAAAGGTAATTTAAAAAATTCATATTTATTCTTGTATGTATTGAAACTGCTTCAATTAGAATTCCCTTAACAAGAAAAGATTTAAAATGAAGAAACATATCTGTCAATTTCACTTATCTGTACTTACAAATTCTGAACATTTAGAAAATAACTTAATTGTAAATTTGCCGCCAGGGCAGTCAAGTTTGCCTCTGATAGGAAATTTGATATGGCTCCGCCACCCTATTTCCGGGTTGGAGTTCATCCTTCGCCGCCTCAAGACACGATATGGCCCCCTCATGACTATGACTATCGGTTCTCGAAAACATATTCGTCGGAAGCCACTCCCTGGCCCACCGTGCCCTTATCCAGCACGGCTCCATCTTCTCCGACCGGCCATCTCCCCCTGCAACCAGCAAGGTTCTGAAAAGACACCGGATAGTAATTAATACGACCCCTGATGCAATCCTGGTGAAATGAGTGAGCAGGGTCGGGTGCTCCATCGGATCTGCTATCAAAATGATGAAGGAAATAAGAACAATGTAGATATCTGAACCAGAAGCTTCTTTCCTGGGCGGAGAGGATTTCCTGCACTCAAGAAGGTAACCACGTGAATGGGCGTCGGAGGGGTGTCCGGCGTGGCCACTCCGATGCTTAAGTCAGTGAATGATTCAAGCCAAGAACCAATGTAACCAAGTGATGGTTGTGAGATTGGTGTGGAGAGTGGGAGTAAATGAACAATAAATGATAGCATTCAATGTGCGAATTAATATCTGAATAGAGAGTAAATGCAAGTAAAGAACCTGATATTTATAGTAGAGGATGCATTGATGACCTCGTTCTTTGTGTTGAGCATTAATTATAGTAAAGCGGCTGATTATACCATATGGTTCTGACATGTCAAATCGCATACTAGTCACATCCAGCCTACTTGATTTTATCAACCACTTGCACGGGTAACATGCTTCTTGGGATTTCTTACGAGGGCCCGGTCATACAACGTCCCGGGGAGATTATGTTCCGGGTGTTCCTATGGCCCGACCCCTTGACTGACTGGCCCCTCCATGATTTCTTCAAGTCGTACTCTCCTCATCCCGGACAACCCTATGACTCGGATGTCGATCCAGTTTGTTGCCTTATTGACCCGGGAACAGTCCATGCTTCTGACCCGGGCACTCTCCATGGACAGGCTCCAAGGCCAGGGACGTCCCGGGCATTACCCCTGACCCGGGATATCCCGGGGTATCATCAACCCCTTACGGCCCCAAGTGGCGCCTCCTCCGCCGCAACCTAACGCACGAGATCCTCCATCCCCGGGTCAAATCCTACTCAAGGTCCCGCCAATGGGTTCTTTCAGTTCTGACCAATCGCTTAGTCGATGCATCCAAATCGGAGTCTTGTGTCATACTGATCGGTCATTTCCAGTACGCCATGTTCTGCCTGCTGGCGCTCATGTGCTTTGGAGAGAAGCTCAACGAGACCCAAATCAAGGAAATTGAATCTTCTCAACGTGGATTCCTTCTTAGTCTTAGACGATTTGAGGTCCTCAACTTGTGGCCTCGATTGGGTAAAATCCTGTTCCGCAATCGCTGGAAGGAACTCCTTCAAGTGCGTCTAGAAGAGGAGCGCGTGCTGATCCCTCTCATTAGGTCTCGCATCCAAGCCAAACAACAGAGAATCTGTAATCATCAAGAAGATGATGAAGCAGTGAGAGCATATGTGGACACATTGGTCGATTTGCAACTTCCCCAAGATAACAGGAAACTTGCTGACTCAGATATGGTGGGCCTATGCAGCGAATTTCTTAACGCTGGCACTGATACCACATCCACTGCGCTGCAATGGATTATGGCTAATCTTGTCAAATACCCTCACATCCAAGCCAAGCTTTACGAGGAGATAGTCAGCGTCGTGGGATCACGGAAAGGCAGCCAGCGGGAGATGATTGAGGAAGAGGACGCACAGAAAATTCCATACCTGAAAGCCGTAGTATTAGAAGCCTTGCGGCGACATCCACCGGCTCATTTCCTCTTGGCGCACAGGGTGACAGAGGACATCGAATTGGAAGGTTACGTGATCCCTTGTGAGGCCACGGTTAATTTTATGGTGGCTGATATGGGTTTGGACCCGAAGGTGTGGGAGGATCCGATGGAATTCAAGCCGGAGAGGTTCTTGCCCACCAGTTGTGGAGAGGCTTTCGACATAACCGGGAGCAGAGAGATCAAGATGATGCCATTTGGCGCCGGAAGAAGGATCTGTCCAGGCCTTACATTGGCACTCCTGCATTTGGAATATTTTGTGGCCAATCTGATTTGGAACTTCGAGTGGATTCCTGTCGAAGGTGAGGAAGTAGATCTTACCGAGAAACAAGAATTCACCACTGTCATGAAGAATCCGCTTCGAGCTCGGATCACTCCTAGAATCTGAATTAATTTGGGATGGAAAAAAGATGATTGGATAAGTGAAGTTTTCAGTGTCATAAATTATTGTTCGCAGATCATCATTGAATAATATGAGAGTTGGATCAATCCTTTGCATACAAAGTCAAAATTTGTAGATAATATTTAAAAGGTAGGAGCAGCTTAGCACTTTTCTTTTTAGAGTTTGGTTCAAATTAGATGTCTGAGCTCGAGTTAGATTTGAAATATTCGAACAAACTAAAAAAAATTATATTTTAATATATAAATATATCATATAAATAAACTCTTAAAGCTCGCGAATGACTCAAAAACTACTGACTCAAAAACTATTGATACAAAAAATATAGTTGAAGCTCAAATTCAATAATTTGAAAGATAGATCGCTTTATAAAAATTTGAAAGATAGATCACCATTTTAAGGTGAGAGATCTTTCAAATTATTGATTTTGAGCTTCAATTCTCATTTATGGTATACGGTGTCAAATCTCATTTTATCAAATAAGATATATGTGTCACGTCCCAAACCCGGGGCTAGCTATCGACATCGAGTTTGATCTTAAATATACATTCGAAAACAACAAGCTCAGAAGTTTATATTTCAGAAATATAAATAGTCTATTCATTCATAATATTGAAATTAATTGTCTTATACAACTTAAAATATTGTTTTACAGTGGCGAAAAAAATGTAAAACAAGATACACGTCGAAATACTTAACAAACAAAGCGGATAAACAGAATAAAAAACTAAGAAATCAGCACTTGTTAAATCTTTTTCACCATCTCCATAACTGAATCTGCTCATCTTTTTCGTCTCTTCTAAGTTTGTATCTGATAGGGGTTTGAGTGGTGAGTGGTATGGCTGTCTTTCAGTAAATAAGAGAATCCTTCCAGCTTTTAAAATCGTTTTCAAACGATATTCTCATATACAAAAATCAGAACATAAATCATATATTTTTCAGAAGAAAACAACTGTCATTTTATTCAGTGAACATATTATGAGTTTCATGTCTAAATGATATCAGTCTCATATATTTCCTCTCCTCTAAGGAGTTATGTCAGTAATCAATAATAACACTAATAGGAAATGTTCATAATATATATTTCTATTAGTTCACAATTTAGAGTGATTTAGAGATAAAATTTTGAAATTCATGCTTAGAATATATGATATACATGCTGGACGATTTTAAATCATATTATAAGAGTTAAAACATAAAGCTCACTCACTGTAATTTGCTTAATAGATTTTGGTTGAAGTCTAAAAATGGACTGCCCTTGCTACTGAATTTCTGCTAAAAAATAAGGCAGCTACTTGCTCGAATTTTAGGTGATGTGAAGCTGATTTTCTGTAATTTGTGTGCTACTTATAGGCAACAATCTGACTGTTAGCATGTCATTTAGTGACCATTATCTATTATTATGTGTAATGATTTGAGTTAATGCATCGGTTACAAGTTTGGATCAGAATTAACATATGTTTGTTGAGTGATCGGCTGGAATCTCGCGCAGCTGGATTTTGTCTGCTGGAATATGTCTGCTGAAAAATGATCAGCTGCTAGATTTGCAAGCTGCTGAATTTGTCTAGTTGCCCCTGAAATTGTTAGTTACTAGTAGTTGTTAGCTACTGGAGTACGAGTTGTCACAATGTGTCCAAGTTCTAAAAGAAAACAAACAATAATAATGAAAAAATAAAAAATAAATGGTCGTTGGACGTTGTAGCAGACGCTACAATATTTATGCAGTATCTATCATTAATGATGGATTTATGTCTTAATTTTGTAAAATTCCACCATCTATATTATTTAAATTATCTTTTTTAAAAAATAATTTTTTATAAAAAATCCACTAAGAGCATCCACAATATCAAATATATTTCTCTCAAATATTTGTGGGCCTATGACCTACATCATCAATAAAATATTTCAATACTCATTAATCTAACATTACACAATCATATGTTACGAAGTATCCTTTAATATATTGTGTACTATTGACCAATACATGATCCTCCGCTGAGTTTCCTTTCAAGATGTCATTAAAAATAGATGATTCTTTAAGAACATTGATGTCATTATAAGACCCAATGACTTCAAAAAAACATGTCATAACCACAAGTCGGCTGGCGCGACCGCCAGAAGCACAATTGTTGGGTAGTCCATAATCGCCTAGTGTGTATTGGGTACTCCAAGTGACTGGAAAATTTTCTCAGGCCCAATGCATACAATCAAATCTTCCTACCATGTCGAGGAAACCATGCTTTCCTTATGCATTTGGTAGTAAACGAGCGGTGTCAGTTGCATTTAGTTTTCTTAAGTATACACTTCCATATATTTGCATTACATTGACAAAGGTTGGACAAGCATTCAAGGGTGGTTGTTTCACCCATCCGCAGGCGCTCCTCCAATTGGTCGATGGGGCCTCCGTGAGCTAGTTGACGGATAGCCTATGTTCTGAAGTGACGATAAGTCTTTTCTTCTCGCTGCATCTTCCATCCATTTAAAATATTCATCAGGTGATTCCCCTAATCAGTGATTATGCGAAAAAAAATATTTTCTATTTCAAATCGCCTCGGAACATGTCATCCGTATATACTGGCTCAGTAGATAAATTATTATTAACAAGTTGAAAATGTCTAACTACACGTTCTCTGTTAATTGACCTTTTTTGTGCAATATCATAAGAACTTTGCAAGAATTCGCCCACTCTACGCTGATTGTGCAATATCATCATGAATAATTATTCGCAAAGATCCGATGTTGTATGGTTAGTTGTGTCTTTAAGAATATTTTCTATGTTAGTTTGGCTAGGATCTTGAGACATTTTGGAACAAATTGAGAGTTTAGTGTAAGAGAGAGAAGAGAAAATATGTAATGTGAATAGCTGTGAATGTTTCATTTCCTACTTATATTCAAGTTTTAATAGCTACTTTGTAACGGCTAGATCATAATAGCTAGTTAGTAACAGTAAGTTTGTAACGTCTAATTTGGAACAATTAATTTGTAAAAATTACATGGACTACATAAAATCGAATTACGACAAAACAACATAAATAACATTAATAATCAAAAGGTACAAACCACGCAGATATTAACACGACATGAAAATATAAAGTACAACTCACACAGATAATAAAATAATGATATGAAAACAAAAATTACAAAACACAGTACATGTTCAATCTTTTCTTGAGATGCTCACATATCGCACGATGGTTCGAAAGTTGTTCATTTGTCATGCCTCATGTATCCATTACGAGGAGATGATGTGCTTGGAGGAGTTGATCTACTTTTTTATTGTTCTTATATTTCTCCAATTTCGCTGCAGATTTTTCCATATCTTGACTAACGTCATCAATTTGGGTCAATCTTTCTTTGTTTTTCCTCCTTTCTGTCGTTTGTCCCATCGAACAAGATCGGGCTTTGGTATCCTCCACATACACATTTGTGTTAGTATTAGATGATTCAATATACGCACTTGATGATTCGGAGGTCCTTGCCTTTTTTGCAGCATGACGACTTGAGGACTGAGGAGCATACATCTGTCTATCTTTGACAATCATACCCACATGTTCATATTAGAATGTATATTTAAAAGTACTCTTGTATTCTTCATGAGCTCGCATCATCACATCCTCGTCACTCCATCCGCTTGGTCGATCAGCGTATCATTTATTGTAGATTCCATTTCCTTTTCACCGCAGTCCAATGTGCTTTTGATTTGTTCGCAGCTTTCCTTTTAACTTCCTTATCTCGATTTTTATTGTAGTATGCTACCACCTGTTTCCAAAAGGACTCACTGTTCTGCGTATTACCAACTGTTGGGTCTTCACTCATGATTGTGTAGGCTACTGCAATGAGCTTATCATCTTCTATTGTCCACGATGTTCGATTTCCATGATCTCCATCCGAGTTGTGCGTCATCTCATATGTCTGATTGAGAGTAATATTTTCAAGTCATGTTTGTGATGAGGATTGAGGAAATTGTGAATATGGGACTTGATAAGGTGTTTATATATTGGGATCGGTGGGTGGACTCTTTCACTCTTGCATGAGAGACTCCTCCCCTCCCTTAAATGCTAGACCCTCTGGAAAAGGCCTTCAGGTCGTGAGCAGATCTATATCGCAGGCGCAAGTGAGCACTTCTTCTTATTAGCCTCTGTTGCCGAAGCTCCTCCTTCCCTGTAATGAGTGCGCTACGTGGTATCAATACCAACTCTTATCCGGCTTTCCCACTCACCACTCAATCCGGGCAAGGAACTCTCTTGAATGACTACTTTTTCGGGCCTAGGAAGACTCCAGCGCCACCCATGGATCCCATGAATCCGTAGTCGATCCGTAAGCTGCATACCCTGGAAAAGGCCTTCAGGTGGCAGGCAGATCCTTTTTCCTCGCCTCCCTTATACTTATAGAAGAGTAAGCTTTTTACCATCTTCTTCTTTTAAGAAAAAAATAGAGTAAGGTCTTTATCGATCTATTCTATGAAAAGTCTTTCTACCTTATATGCCTTCCCGAAGAAAAGGTGGTTGTGAACTGAACTTCCTTTCGGTAAGCTCAGTCCTCGAGGGAGGATCCGAGAATCCACGCTATTCCTTAGGGCTAGCAGTCTCTCTTTCTGTATCGGCTTTATCTAGACGTCTATACGACGAGCTTCGCACAGAACAGTCAATCTACGAGGTACGAGGGGTGGAAGAAGAATAGTCAAAGAAAGGGGACGCATAAGGAATTTTCAATAACCTTGCCTACGGGATGTGCACATGAATCACTCTTATATAAGGAGTATGCTTCTAGTTCAAGTAGCAATTCCTTTCTCTGCTTCTTTTGACGTCTCAGCAGATTCATTCTGCTGCAAAGCCAGTTGATGGGAATAGTGCCTCACTCCTTACTTTAGAGTAAGAGGTGCCTAGCGCTCTTTGCAATTGAATCATCAGAAGGATTTCTCGTGAGCAAATCAACTCATTGGAGAACTTGTTATAAGTGCAATCCGTGGGCCGCTGACTCGACCAATACCTTACCTTAAAATGCATTTCATAACCTTTCTTCTTGTCCCTCGAGTGATCGGGAGCTTTCAGCAGCAAAA